>NW_026892977.1:0-202446 GCF_033815535.1 Pezoporus flaviventris
TGCCACTGTTCATTCTGTGCTGACTGTGTTGCTGCCAGCAGACAGCAGGCTCTGGACTGATTCCATTCAAATGCTTTTCCTGTATGAATGTGAGCAGTGAAAGCAACGATGGAGGCACCAATGTAAAGGTGATTGTGTGCTGAACAGGTCCAGCACCAGCTTTCAATCCTGGCTCTTCTGCTGTGGGAGCAGAGGCCAAACGTTCGTGCTGTACTCACTGTGCTGCTGGGCAGCTGAGAGACACCACCTGAGAATTTGGATTGAAATGGACTTTTAGGTATGAAACCGAGGAGAGACTGCAATGATGGTGACACCGTTGCAAAGCTGCTTGTGTGCTGAAGAGGCCCAGCACTAGCTTTCCCTGCTGGTCCTTCTGCTGTGGGAGCAGATGCCACTGTTCATTCTGTGCTGACTGCGTTGCTGCGCAGCCGAGGGCAGGCTCTGGACTGATTCCATTCAAATGCTTTTCCTGTATGAAAGTGAGCGGTGAAAGCAACGATGGAGGCACCGGTGTAAAGGTGATTGTGTGCTGAAGAGGCCCAGCACCAGCTTTCAATCCTGGCTCTCCTGTTGTGGGAGCAGAGGCCAAAAGTTCGTGCTGTACTCACTGTGCTGCTGGGCAGCTGAGAGACACCACCTGAGAATTTGGATTCAAATGGACTTTTAGGTATGAAACCGAGGAGAGACTGCAATGATGGTGACACCGTTGCAAAGCTGCTTGTGTGCTGAAGAGGCCCAGCACTAGCTTTCCCTGCTGGTCCTTCTGCTGTGGGAGCAGATGCCACTGTTCATTCTGTGCTCACTGTGTTGCTGCCAGCAGAGAGCAGGCTCTGGTCTGATTCCATTCAAATGCTTTTCCTGTATGAAAGTGAGCAGTGAAATCAGCGATGGAGGCACCAATGTAAAGGTGATTGTGCGCTGAACAGGTCCAGCACCAGCTTTCAATCCTGGCTCTTCTGCTGTGGGAGCAGAGGCCAAAAGTTCGTGCTGTACTCACTGTGCTGCTGGGCAGCTGAGAGACACCACCTGAGAATTTGGATTCAAATGGACTTTTAGGTATGAAACCGAGGAGAGACTGCAATGATGGTGACACCGTTGCAAAGCTGACTGTGTGCTGGAGAGTCAGAGCACTAGCTTTCCCTGCTGATCCTTCTGCCGTGGGAGCAGATGCCACTGTTCATTCTGTGCTGACTGTGTTGCTGCCAGCAGAGAGCAGGCTCTGGACTGATTCCATTCAAATGCTTTTCCTGTATGGAAGTGAGCAGTGAAATCAGCGATGGAAGCACCAATGTAAAGGTGCTTGTGTGCTGAACAGGTCCAGCACCAGCTTTCAATCCTACCTGTTCTGCTGTGGGTGCAGAAGCCAAACGTTCATGCTGTACTCACTGTGCTGCTGGGCAGTTGAGAGAGACCACCAGAGAATTTGGATTCAAATGGACTTTTAGGTATGAAACCGAGGAGAGACTGCAAAGATGGTGACCCCGTTGCAAAGCTGCTTGTGTGCTGAATAGGCCCAGCACTAGCTTTCCTTGCTGGTCCTTCTGCTGTGGGAGCAGATGCCGCTGTTCATTCTCTGCTGACTGTGTTGCTGCCAGCCGAGAGCAGGCTCTGGACTGATTCCATTCAAATGCTTTTCCTGTATGAAAGTGAGCAGTGAAAGCAACGATGGAGGCACCAATGTAAAGGTGATTGTGTGCTGAACAGGTCCAGCACCAGCTTTCAATCCTGGCTCTTCTGCTGTGGGAGCAGAAGCCAAACGTTCGTGCTGTACTCACTGTGCTGCTGGGCAGCTGAGAGAGACCACCTGAGAATTTGGATTCAAATGGACTTTTAGGTATGAAACTGAGGAGAGACTGCAATGATGGTGACACCGTTGCAAAGCTGATTGTGTGCTGGAGAGTCAGAGCACTAGCTTTCCCTGCTGATCCTTCTGCCGTGGGAGCAGATGCCACTGTTCATTCTGTGCTGACTGTGTTGCTGCCAGCAGAGAGCAGGCTCTGGACTGATTCCATTCAAATGCTTTTTCTGTATGAATGTGAGCAGTGAAAGCAACGATGGAGGCACCAATGTAAAGGTGATTGTGTGCTGAACAGGTCCAGCACCAGCTTTCAATCCTGGCTCTTCTGCTGTGGGAGCAGAGGCCAAACTTTCGTGCTGTACTCACTGTGCTGCTGGGCAGCTGAGAGACACCACCTGAGAATTTGGATTCAAATGGACTTTTAGGTATGAAACCGAGGAGAGACTGCAATGATGGTGACACCATTGCAAAGCTGCTTGTGTGCTGAAGAGGCCCAGCACTAGCTTTACCTGCTGGTCCTTCTGCCGTGGGAGCAGATGCCACTGTTCATTCTGTGCTGACTGTGTTGCTGCGCAGCTGAGTGCAGTTTCTGGACTGATTCCATTCAAATGCTTTTCCTGTATGAAAGTGAGCAGTGAAAGCAACGATGGAGGCACCAATGTAAAGGTGATTGTGTGCTGAACAGGTCCAGCACCAGCTTTCAATCCTGGCTCTTCTGCTGTGGGAGTAGAGGCCAAACGTTCGTGCTGTACTCACTGTGCTGCTGGGCACCTGAGAGACACCACCTGAGAATTTGGATTCAAATGCACTTTCAGGTATGAAACCGAGGAGAGACTGCAATGATGGTGACACGGTTGCAAAGCTGACTGTGTGCTGGAGAGTCAGAGCACTAGCTTTCCCTGCTGATCCTTCTGCCGTGGGAGCAGATGCCACTCTTCATTCTGTGCTGACTGTGTTGCTGCCAGCAGAGAGCAGGCTCTGGACTGATTCCATTCAAATGCTTTTCCTGTATGGAAGTGAGCAGTGAAATCAGCGATGGAAGCACCAATGTAAAGGTGCTTGTGTGCTGAACAGGTCCAGCACCAGGTTTCAATCCTACCTGTTCTGCTGTAGGTGCAGAAGCCAAACGTTCATGCTGTACTCACTGTGCTGCTGGGCAGTTGAGAGAGACCACCAGAGAATTTGGATTCAAATGGACTTTTAGGTATGAAACCGAGGAGAGACTGCAAAGATGGTGACCCCGTTGCAAAGCTGCTTGTGTGCTGAATAGGCCCAGCACTAGCTTTCCCTGCTGGTCCTTCTGCTGTGGGAGCAGATGCCGCTGTTCATTCTCTGCTGACTGTGTTGCTGCCAGCCGAGAGCAGGCTCTGGACTGATTCCATTCAAATGCTTTTCCTGTATGAAAGTGAGCAGTGAAAGCAACGATGGAGGCACCAATGTAAAGGTGATTGTGTGCTGAACAGGTCCAGCACCAGCTTTCAATCCTGGCTCTTCTGCTGTGGGAGCAGAAGCCAAACGTTCGTGCTGTACTCACTGTGCTGCTGGGCAGCTGAGAGAGACCACCTGAGAATTTGGATTCAAATGGACTTTTAGGTATGAAACCGAGGAGAGACTGCAATGATGGTGGCACCGTTGCAAAGCTGATTGTGTGCTGGAGAGTCAGAGCACTAGCTTTCCCTGCTGATCCTTCTGCCGTGGGAGCAGATGCCACTGTTCATTCTGTGCTGACTGTGTTGCTGCCAGCAGAGAGCAGGCTCTGGACTGATTCCATTCAAATGCTTTTCCTGTATGAATGTGAGCAGTGAAAGCAACGATGGAGGCACCAATGTAAAGGTGATTGTGTGCTGAACAGGTCCAGCACCAGCTTTCAATCCTGGCTCTTCTGCTGTGGGAGCAGAGGCCAAACGTTCGTGCTGTACTCACTGTGCTGCTGGGCAGCTGAGAGACACCACCTGAGAATTTGGATTCAAATGGACTTTTAGGTATGAAACCGAGGAGAGACTGCAATGATGGTGACACCGTTGCAAAGCTGCTTGTGTGCTGAAGAGGCCCAGCACTAGCTTTCCCTGCTGGTCCTTCTGCTGTGGGAGCAGATGCCACTGTTCATTCTGTGCTGACTGCGTTGCTGCGCAGCCGAGGGCAGGCTCTGGACTGATTCCATTCAAATGCTTTTCCTCTATGAAAGTGAGCGGTGAAAGCAACGATGGAGGCACCGGTGTAAAGGGGATTGTGTGCTTAACAGGCCCAGCACCAGCTTTCAATCCTGGCTCTTCTGCTGTGGGAGTAGAGGACAAACGTTCGTGCTGTACTCACTGTGCTGCTGGGCAGCTGAGAGACACCACCTGAGAATTTGGATTCAAATGCACTTTCAGGTATGAAACCGAGGAGAGACTGCAATGATTGTGACACTGTTGCAAAGCTGCTTGTGTGCTGAAGAGGCCCAGCACTAGCTTTCCCTGCTGGTCCTTCTGCTGTGGGAGCAGATGCCACTGTTCATTCTGTGCTGACTGTGTTGCTGCCAGCAGAGAGCAGGCTCTGGACTGATTCCATTCAAATGCTTTTTCTGTATGAATGTGAGCAGTGAAAGCAACGATGGAGGCACCAATGTAAAGGTGATTGTGTGCTGAACAGGTCCAGCACCAGCTTTCAATCCTGGCTCTTCTGCTGTGGGAGCAGAGGCCAAACTTTCGTGCTGTACTCACTGTGCTGCTGGGCAGCTGAGAGACACCACCTGAGAATATGGATTCAAATGGACTTTTAGGTATGAAACCGAGGAGAGACTGCAATGATGGTGACACCGTTGCAAAGCTGCTTGTGTGCTGAAGAGGCCCAGCGCTAGCTTTACCTGCTGGTCCTTCTGCCGTGGGAGCAGATGCCACTGTTCATTCTGTGCTGACTGTGTTGCTGCGCAGCTGAGAGCAGTTTCTGGACTGATTCCATTCAAATGCTTTTCCTGTATGAAAGTGAGCAGTCAAAGCAACGATGGAGGCACCAATGTAAAGGTGATTGTGTGCTGAACAGGTCCAGCACCAGCTTTCAATCCTGGCTCTTCTGCTGTAGGTGCAGAAGCCAAACGTTCATGCTGTACTCACTGTGCTGCTGGGCAGTTGAGAGAGACCACCAGAGAATTTGGATTCAAATGGACTTTTAGGTATGAAACCGAGGAGAGACTGCAAAGATGGTGACCCCGTTGCAAAGCTGCTTGTATGCTGAATAGGCCCAGCACTAGCTTTCCCTGCTGGTCCTTCTGCTGTGGGAGCAGATGCCGCTGTTCATTCTCTGCTGTCTGTGTTGCTGCCAGCCGAGAGCAGGCTCTGGACTGATTCCATTCAAATGCTTTTCCTGTATGAAAGTGAGCAGTGAAAGCAACGATGGAGGCACCAATGTAAAGGTGATTGTGTGCTGAACAGGTCCAGCACCAGCTTTCAATCCTGGCTCTTCTGCTGTGGGAGCAGAGGCCAAACGTTCGTGCTGTACTCACTGTGCTGCTGGGCAGCTGAGAGACACCACATGAGAATTTGGATTCAAATGGACTTTTAGGTATGAAACCGAGGAGAGACTGCAATGATGGTGACACCGTTGCAAAGCTGATTGTGTGCTGGAGAGTCAGAGCACTAGCTTTCCCTGCTGATCCTTCTGCCGTGGGAGCAGATGCCACTGTTCATTCTGTGCTGACTGTGTTGCTGCCAGCAGACAGCAGGCTCTGGACTGATTCCATTCAAATGCTTTTCCTGTATGAATGTGAGCAGTGAAAGCAACGATGGAGGCACCAATGTAAAGGTGATTGTGTGCTGAACAGGTCCAGCACCAGCTTTCAATCCTGGCTCTTCTGCTGTGGGAGCAGAGGCCAAACGTTCGTGCTGTACTCACTGTGCTGCTGGGCAGCTGAGAGACACCACCTGAGAATTTGGATTCAAATGGACTTTTAGGTATGAAACCGAGGAGAGACTGCAATGATGGTGACACCGTTGCAAAGCTGCTTGTGTGCTGAAGAGGCCCAGCACTAGCTTTCCCTGCTGGTCCTTCTGCTGTGGGAGCAGATGCCACTGTTCATTCTGTGCTCACTGTGTTGCTGCCAGCAGAGAGCAGGCTCTGGACTGATTCCATTCAAATGCTTTTCCTGTATGAAAGTGAGCAGTGAAATCAGCGATGGAGGCACCAATGTAAAGGTGATTGTGCGCTGAACAGGTCCAGCACCAGCTTTCAATCCTGGCTCTTCTGCTGTGGGAGCAGAGGCCAAAAGTTCGTGCTGTACTCACTGTGCTGCTGGGCAGCTGAGAGACACCACCTGAGAATTTGGATTCAAATGGACTTTTAGGTATGAAACCGAGGAGAGACTGCAAAGATGGTGACCCCGTTGCAAAGCTGCTTGTGTGCTGAATAGGCCCAGCACTAGCTTTCCCTGCTGGTCCTTCTGCTGTGGGAGCAGATGCCGCTGTTCATTCTCTGCTGTCTGTGTTGCTGCCAGCCGAGAGCAGGCTCTGGACTGATTCCATTCAAATGCTTTTCCTGTATGAAAGTGAGCAGTGAAAGCAACGATGGAGGCACCAATGTAAAGGTGATTGTGTGCTGAACAGGTCCAGCACCAGCTTTCAATCCTGGCTCTTCTGCTGTGGGAGCAGAGGCCAAACGTTCGTGCTGTACTCACTGTGCTGCTGGGCAGCTGAGAGACACCACCTGAGAATTTGGATTCAAATGGACTTTTAGGTATGAAACCGAGGAGAGACTGCAATGATGGTGACACCGTTGCAAAGCTGACTGTGTGCTGGAGAGTCAGAGCACTAGCTTTCCCTGCTGATCCTTCTGCCGTGGGAGCAGATGCCACTGTTCATTCTGTGCTGACTGTGTTGCTGCCAGCAGAGAGCAGGCTCTGGACTGATTCCATTCAAATGCTTTTCCTGTATGGAAGTGAGCAGTGAAATCAGCGATGGAAGCACCAATGTAAAGGTGCTTGTGTGCTGAACAGGTCCAGCACCAGGTTTCAATCCTACCTGTTCTGCTGTGGGTGCAGACGCCAAACGTTCATGCTGTACTCACTGTGCTGCTGGGCAGTTGAGAGAGACCACCAGAGAATTTGGATTCAAATGGACTTTTAGGTATGAAACCGAGGAGAGACTGCAAAGATGGTGACCCCGTTGCAAAGCTGATTGTGTGCTGAATAGGCCCAGCACTAGCTTTCCCTGCTGGTCCTTCTGCTGTGGGAGCAGATGCCGCTGTTCATTCTCTGCTGACTGTGTTGCTGCCAGCCGAGAGCAGGCTCTGGACTGATTCCATTCAAATGCTTTTCCTGTATGAAAGTGAGCAGTGAAAGCAACGATGGAGGCACCAATGTAAAGGTGATTGTGTGCTGAACAGGTCCAGCACCAGCTTTCAATCCTGGCTCTTCTGCTGTGGGAGCAGAAGCCAAACGTTCGTGCTGTACTCACTGTGCTGCTGGGCAGCTGAGAGAGACCACCTGAGAATTTGGATTCAAATGGACTTTTAGGTATGAAACCGAGGAGAGACTGCAATGATGGTGACACCGTTGCAAAGCTGATTGTGTGCTGGAGAGTCAGAGCACTAGCTTTCCCTGCTGATCCTTCTGCCGTGGGAGCAGATGCCACTGTTCATTCTGTGCTGACTGTGTTGCTGCCAGCAGAGAGCAGGCTCTGGACTGATTCCATTCAAATGCTTTTCCTGTATGAATGTGAGCAGTGAAAGCAACGATGGAGGCACCAATGTAAAGGTGATTGTGTGCTGAACAGGTCCAGCACCAGCTTTCAATCCTGGCTCTTCTGCTGTGGGAGCAGAGGCCAAACTTTCGTGCTGTACTCACTGTGCTGCTGGGCAGCTGAGAGACACCACCTGAGAATTTGGATTCAAATGGACTTTTAGGTATGAAACCGAGGAGAGACTGCAATGATGGTGACACCATTGCAAAGCTGCTTGTGCGCTGAAGAGGCCCAGCACTAGCTTTACCTGCTGGTCCTTCTGCCGTGGGAGCAGATGCCACTGTTCATTCTGTGCTGACTGTGTTGCTGCGCAGCTGAGAGCAGTTTCTGGACTGATTCCATTCAAATGCTTTTCCTGTATGAAAGTGAGCAGTGAAAGCAACGATGGAGGCACCAATGTAAAGGTGATTGTGTGCTGAACAGGTCCAGCACCAGCTTTCAATCCTGGCTCTTCTGCTGTGGGAGCAGAGGCCAAACGTTCGTGCTGTACTCACTGTGCTGCTGGGCAGCTGAGAGACACCACCTGAGAATTTGGATTCAAATGCACTTTCAGGTATGAAACCGAGGAGAGACTGCAATGATGGTGACACCGTTGCAAAGCTGACTGTGTGCTGGAGAGTCAGAGCACTAGCTTTCCCTGCTGATCCTTCTGCCGTGGGAGCAGATGCCACTCTTCATTCTGTGCTGACTGTGTTGCTGCCAGCAGAGAGCAGGCTCTGGACTGATTCCATTCAAATGCTTTTCCTGTATGGAAGTGAGCAGTGAAATCAGCGATGGAAGCACCAATGTAAAGGTGCTTGTGTGCTGAACAGGTCCAGCACCAGGTTTCAATCCTACCTGTTCTGCTGTAGGTGCAGAAGCCATACGTTCATGCTGTACTCACTGTGCTGCTGGGCAGTTGAGAGAGACCACCAGAGAATTTGGATTCAAATGGACTTTTAGGTATGAAACCGAGGAGAGACTGCAAAGATGGTGACACCGTTGCAAAGCTGATTGTGTGCTGGAGAGTCAGAGCACTAGCTTTCCCTGCTGATCCTTCTGCCGTGGGAGCAGATGCCACTGTTCATTCTGTGCTGACTGTGTTGCTGCCAGCAGAGAGCAGGCTCTGGACTGATTCCATTCAAATGCTTTTCCTGTATGAATGTGAGCAGTGAAAGCAACGATGGAGGCACCAATGTAAAGGTGATTGTGTGCTGAACAGGTCCAGCACCAGCTTTCAATCCTGGCTCTTCTGCTGTGGGAGCAGAGGCCAAACGTTCGTGCTGTACTCACTGTGCTGCTGGGCAGCTGAGAGACACCACCTGAGAATTTGGATTCAAATGGACTTTTAGGTATGAAACCGAGGAGAGTTTGCAATGATGGTGACACCGTTGCAAAGCTGACTGTGTGCTGGAGAGTCAGAGCACTAGCTTTCCCTGCTGATCCTTCTGCCGTGCGAGCAGATGCCACTGTTCATTCTGTGCTGACTGTGTTGCTGCCAGCAGAGAGCAGGCTCTGGACTGATTCCATTCAAATGCTTTTCTTGTATGGAAGTGAGCAGTGAAATCAGCGATGGAAGCACCAATGTAAAGGGGATTGTGTGCTGAACAGGTCCAGCACCAGGTTTCAATCCTACCTGTTCTGCTGTGGGTGCAGAAGCCAAACGTTCATGCTGTACTCACTGTGTTGCTGGGCAGTTGAGAGAGACCACCAGAGAATTTGGATTGAAATGGACTTTTAGGTATGAAACCGAGGAGAGACTGCAATGATGGTGACACCGTTGCAAAGCTGACTGTGTGCTGGAGAGGCAGAGTACTAGCTTTCCCTGCTGGTCCTTCTGCTGTGGGAGGAGATGCCACTGTTCATTCTGTGCTCACCGTGTTGCTGCCAGCAGAGAGCAGGCTCTGGACTGATTCCATTCAAATGCTTTTCCTGTATGAAAGTGAGCAGTGAAATCAGCGATGGAGGCACCAATGTAAAGGTGATTGTGTGCTGAACAGGTCCAGCACCAGCTTTCAATCCTGGCTCTTCTGCTGTGGGAGCAGAGGCCAAACGTTCGTGCTGTACTCACTGTGCGGCTGGGCAGCTGAGAGACACCACCTGAGAATTTGGATTGAAATGGACTTTTAGGTATGAAACCGAGGAGAGACTGCAATGATGATGACACCGTTGCAAAGCTGCTTGTGTGCTGAAGAGGCCCAGCACTAGCGTTCCCTGCTGGTCCTTCTGCTGTGGGAGCAGATGCCACTGTTCATTCTGTGCTGTGTTGCTGCGCAGCAGGGAGCAGCCTCTGGACTGATTCCATTCAAATGCTTTTCCTGTATGAATGTGAGCAGTGAAAGCAACGATGGAGGCACCAATGTAAAGGTGATTGTGTGCTGAACAGGGCCAGCACCAGGATTCAATCATGGCTCTTCTGCTGTGGGAGCAGACGCCAAAAGTTCGTGCTGTACTCACTGTGCTGCTGGGCAGCTGAGAGACACCACCTGAGAATTTGGATTCAAATGGACTTTTAGGTATGAAACCGAGGAGAGACTGCAATGATGGTGACACCGTTGCAAAGCTGATTGTGTGCTGGAGAGTCAGAGCACTAGCTTTCCCTGCTGATCCTTCTGCCGTGGGAGCAGATGCCACTCTTCATTCTCTGCTGATTGCGTTGCTGCGCAGCACAGAGCAGCCTCTGGACTGATTCCATTCAAATGCTTTTCCTGTATGAATGTGAGCAGTGAAAGCAACGATGGAGGCACCAATGTAAAGGTGATTGTGTGCTGAACAGGTCCAGCACCAGCTTTCAATCCTGGCTCTTCTGCTGTGGGAGCAGAGGCCAAACGTTCGTGCTGTACTCACTGTGCGGCTGGGCAGCTGAGAGACACCACCTGAGAATTTGGATTCAAATGGACTTTTAGGTATGAAACCGAGGAGAGACTGCAATGATGATGACACCGTTGCAAAGCTGCTTGTGTGCTGAAGAGGCCCAGCACTAGCTTTCCCTGCTGGTCCTTCTGCTCTGGGAGCAGATGCCACTGTTCATTCTGTGTTGTGTTGCTGCGCAGCAGAGAGCAGGCTCTGGACTGATTCCATTCAAATGCTTTTCCTGAATGAAAGTGAGCAGTGAAAGCAATGATGGAGGAACCGATGTAAAGGTGATTGTGTGCTGAACAGGTCGAGCACCAGCTTTCAATCCTGGCTCTTCTGCTGTGGGAGCAGAGGCCAAACGTTCGTGCTGTACTCACTGTGCTGCTGGGCAGCTGAGAGTGACCACCTGAGAATTTGGATTCAAATGGACTTTTAGGGATGAAACCGAGGAGAGACTGTAATGATGGTGACACCGTTGCAAAGCTGCTTGTGTGCTGAAGAGGCCCAGCACTAGCTTTCCCTGCTGGTCCTTCTGCTGTGGGAGTAGAGACCAAATGTTCGTGCTGTACTCACTGTGCTGCTGGGCAGCTGAGAGACACCACCTGAGAATTTGGATTCAAATGGACTTTTAGGTATGAAACCGAGGAGAGACTGCAATGATGGTGACACCGTTGCAAAGCTCCTTGTGTGCTGAAGAGGCCCAGCACTAGCTTTCCCTGCTGGTCCTTTTGCTGTCGGAGCAGATGCCACTGTTCATTCTGTGCTGACTGTGTTGCTGCGCAGCTGAGAGCAGTTTCTGGACTGATTCCATTCAAATGCTTTTCCTGTATGAAAGTGAGCAGTGAAAGCAACGATGGAGGCACCAATGTAAAGGTGATTGTGTGCTGAACAGGTCCAGCACCAGCTTTCAATCCTGGCTCTTCTGCTGTGGGAGTAGAGGCCAAACATTCGTGCTGTACTCACTGTGCTGCTGGGCAGCTGAGAGACACCACCTGAGAATTTGGATTCAAATGGACTTTTCGGTATGAAACCGAGGAGAGTTTGCAATGATGGTGACACCGTTGCAAAGCTGACTGTGTGCTGGAGAGTCAGAGCACTAGCTTTCCCTGCTGATCCTTCTGCCGTGGGAGCAGATGCCACTGTTCATTCTGTGCTGACTGTGTTGCTGCCAGCAGAGAGCAGGCTCTGGACTGATTCCATTCAAATGCTTTTCCTGTATGAATGTGAGCAGTGAAATCAGCGATGGAAGCACCAATGTAAAGGGGATTGTGTGCTTAACAGGTCCAGCACCAGGTTTCAATCCTACCTGTTCTGCTGTGGGTGCAGAGGCCAAACGTTCGTGCTGTACTCACCGTGCTGCTGGGCAGCTGAGAGTGACCACCTGAGAATTTGGATTCAAATGGACTTTTAGGGATGAAACCGAGGAGAGACTGCAATGATGGTGACACCGTTGCAAAGCTGATTGTGTGCTGGAGAGTCAGAGCACTAGCTTTCCCTGCTGATCCTTCTGCCGTGGGAGAAGATGCCACTGTTTATTCTGTGCTGACTGTGTTGCTGCCAGCAGAGAGCAGGCTCTGGACTGATTCCATTCAAATGCTTTTCCTGTATGAAAGTGAGCAGTGAAATCAGCGATGGAGGCACCAATGTAAAGGTGATTGTGTGCTGAACAGGTCCAGCACCAGCTTTCAATCCTGGCTCTTCTGCTGTGGGAGCAGAGGCCAAACGTTCGTGCTGTACTCACTGTGCGGCTGGGCAGCTGAGAGACACCACCTGAGAATTTGGATTCAAATGGACTTTTAGGTATGAAACCGAGGAGAGACTGCAATGATGATGACACCGTTGCAAAGCTGCTTGTGTGCTGAAGAGGCCCAGCACTAGCGTTCCCTGCTGGTCCTTCTGCTGTGGGAGCAGATGCCACTGTTCATTCTGTGCTGTGTTGCTGCGCAGCAGGGAGCAGCCTCTTGACTGATTCCATTCAAATGTTTTTCCTGTATGAATGTGAGCAGTGAAAGCAACGATGGAGGCACCAATGTAAAGGTGATTGTGTGCTGAACAGGTCCAGCACCAGGATTCAATCCTGGCTCTTCTGCTGTGGGAGCAGAGGCCAAACGTTCGTGCTGTACTCAGTGTGCTGCTGGGCAGCTGAGAGACACCACCTGAGAATTTGGATTCAAATGGACTTTTAGGTATGAAACCGAGGAGAGACTGCAATGATGGTGACACCGTTGCAAAGCTGCTTGTGTGCTGAAGAGGCCCAGCACTAGCTTTCCCTGCTGATCCTTCTGCCGTGGGAGCAGATGCCACTGTTCATTCTGTGCTGACTGCGTTGCTGCGCAGCCGAGAGCAGGCTCTGGACTGATTCCATTCAAATGCTTTTCCTGTATGAAAGTGAGCAGTGAAAGCAAGGATGCAGGCACCGGTGTAAAGGTGATTGTGTGCTGAAGAGGCCCAGCACCAGCTTTCAATCCTGGGTCTCCTGTGGTGGGAGCAGAGGCCAAAAGTTCGTGCTGTACTCACTGTGCTGCTGGGCAGCTGAGAGACACCACCTGAGAATTTGGATTCAAATGGACTTTTAGGTATGAAACCGAGGAGAGACTGCAATGATGGTGACACCGTTGCAAAGCTGACTGTGTGCTGGAGAGTCAGAGCACTAGCTTTCCCTGCTGATCCTTCTGCCGTGGGAGCAGATGCCACTCTTCATTCTCTGCTGATTGCGTTGCTGCGCAGCACAGAGCAGCCTCTGGACTGATTCCATTCAAATGCTTTTCCTGTATGAATGTGAGCAGTGAAAGCAACGATGGAGGCACCAATGTAAAGGTGATTGTGTGCTGAACAGGTCCAGCACCAGCTTTCAATCCTGGCTCTTCTGCTGTGGGAGCAGAGGCCAAACGTTCGTGCTGTACTCACTGTGCTGCTGGGCAGCTGAGAGACACCACCTGAGAATTTGGATTCAAATGGACTTCTAGGTATGAAACCGAGGAGAGACTGCAATGATGGTGACACCGTTGCAAAGCTGCTTGTGTGCTGAAGAGGCCCAGCACTAGCTTTCCCTGCTGGTCCTTCTGCTCTGGGAGCAGATGCCACTGTTCATTCTGTGTTGTGTTGCTGCGCAGCAGAGAGCAGGCTCTGGACTGATTCCATTCAAATGCTTTTCCTGAATGAAAGTGAGCAGTGAAAGCAATGATGGAGGAACCGTTGTAAAGGTGATTGTGTGCTGAACAGGTCCAGCACCAGCTTTCAATCCTGGCTCTTCTGCTGTGGGAGCAGAGGCCAAACGTTCGTGCTGTACTCACTGTGCTGCTGGGCAGCTGAGAGAGACCACCTGAGAATTTGGATTCAAATGGACTTTTAGGTATGAAACCGAGGAGAGACTGCAATGATGGTGACACCATTGCAAAGCTGCTTGTGTGCTGAAGAGGCCCAGCACTAGCTTTACCTGCTGGTCCTTCTGCTGTGGGAGCAGATGCCACTGTTCATTCTGTGCTGACTGTGTTGCTGCCAGCAGAGAGCAGGCTCTGGACTGATTCCATTCAAATGCTTTTCCTGTATGGTAGTGAGCAGTGAAATCAGCGATGGAAGCACCAATGTAAAGGGGATTGTGTGCTGAACAGGTCCAGCACCAGGTTTCAATCCTACCTGTTCTGCTGTGGGTGCAGAAGCCAAACGTTCATGCTGTACTCACTGTGCTGCTGGGCAGTTGAGAGAGACCACCAGAGAATTTGGATTCAAATGGAGTTTTAGGTATGAAACCGAGGAGAGACTGCAATGATGGTGACACCGTTGCAAAGCTGACTGTGTGCTGGAGAGGCAGAGCACTAGCTTTCCCAGCTAGTCCTTCTGCTGTGGGAGCAGATGCCACTGTTCATTTGTGCTCACCGTGTTGCTGCCAGCAGAGAGCAGGCTCTGGACTGATTCCATTCAAATGCTTTTCCTGTATGAAAGTGAGCAGTGAAATCAGCGATGGAGGCACCAATGTAAAGGTGATTGTGTGCTGAACAGGTCCAGCACCAGCTTTCAATCCTGGCTCTTCTGCTGTGGGAGCAGAGGCCAAACGTTCGTGCTGTACTCACTGTGCGGCTGGGCAGCTGAGAGACACCACCTGAGAATTTGGGTTCAAATGGACTTTTAGGTATGAAACCGAGGAGAGACTGCAATGATGGTGACACCGTTGCAAAGCTGCTTGTGTGCTGAAGAGGCCCAGCACTAGCTTTCCCTGCTGGTCCTTCTGCTGTGGGAGCAGATGCCACTGTTCATTCTGTGCTGTGTTGCTGCGCAGCAGGGAGCAGCCTCTGGACTGATTCCATTCAAATGTTTTTCCTGTATGAATGTGAGCAGTGAAAGCAACGATGGAGGCACCAATGTAAAGGTGATTGTGTGCTGAACAGGTCCAGCACCAGGATTCAATCCTGGCTCTTCTGCTGTGGGAGCAGAGTCCAAACGTTCGTGCTGTACTCACTGTGCTGCTGGGCAGCTGAGAGACACCACCTGAGAATTTGGATTCAAATGGACTTTTAGGTATGAAACCGAGGAGAGACTGCAATGATGGTGACACCGTTGCAAAGCTGCTTGTGTGCTGAAGAGGCCCAGCACTAGCTTTCCCTGCTGGTGTTTCTGCCGTGGGAGCAGATGCCACTGTTCATTCTGTGCTGACTGCGTTGCTGCGCAGCCGAGAGCAGGCTCTGGACTGATTCCATTCAAATGCTTTTCCTGTATGAAAGTGAGCAGTGAAAGCAAGGATGCAGGCACCGGTGTAAAGCTGATTGTGTGCTGAAGAGGCCCAGCACCAGCTTTCAATCCTGGGTCTCCTGTGGTGGGAGCAGAGGCCAAAAGTTCGTGCTGTACTCACTGTGCTGCTGGGCAGCTGAGAGACACCACCTGAGAATTTGGATTCAAATGGACTTTTAGGTATGAAACCGAGGAGAGACTGCAATGATGGTGACACCGTTGCAAAGCTGACTGTGTGCTGGAGAGTCAGAGCACTAGCTTTCCCTGCTGATCCTTCTGCCGTGGGAGCAGATGCCACTCTTCATTCTCTGCTGATTGCGTTGCTGCGCAGCACAGAGCAGCCTCTGGACTGATTCCATTCAAATGCTTTTCCTGTATGAATGTGAGCAGTGAAAGCAACGATGGAGGCACCAATGTAAAGGTGATTGTGTGCTGAACAGGTCCAGCACCAGCTTTCAATCCTGGCTCTTCTGCTGTGGGAGTAGAGGCCAAACGTTCGTGCTGTACTCACTGTGCTGCTGGGCAGCTGAGAGACACCACCTGAGAATTTGGATTCAAATGGACTTTTAGGTATGAAACCGAGGAGAGTTTGCAATGATGGTGACACCGTTGCAAAGCTGACTGTGTGCTGGAGAGTCAGAGCACTAGCTTTCCCTGCTGATCCTTCTGCCGTGGGAGCAGATGCCACTGTTCATTCTGTGCTGACTGTGTTGCTGCCAGCAGAGAGCAGGCTCTGGACTGATTCCATTCAAATGCTTTTCCTGTATGAATGTGAGCAGTGAAATCAGCGATGGAAGCACCAATGTAAAGGGGATTGTGTGCTGAACAGGTCCAGCACCAGGTTTCAATCCTACCTGTTCTGCTGTGGGTGCAGAGGCCAAACGTTCGTGCTGTACTCACCGTGCTGCTGGGCAGCTGAGAGAGACCACCTGAGAATATGGATTCAAATGGACTTTTAGGGATGAAACCGAGGAGAGACTGCAATGATGGTGACACCGTTGCAAAGCTGATTGTGTGCTGGAGAGTCAGAGCACTAGCTTTCCCTGCTGATCCTTCTGCCGTGGGAGAAGATGCCACTGTTTATTCTGTGCTGACTGTGTTGCTGCCAGCAGAGAGCAGGCTCTGGACTGATTCCATTCAAATGCTTTTCCTGTATGAATGTGAGCAGTGAAAGCAACGATGGAGGCACCAATGTAAAGGTGATTGTGTGCTGAACAGGTCCAGCACCAGCTTTCAATCCTGGCTCTTCTGCTGTGGGAGCAGAGGCCAAACGTTCGTGCTGTACTCACTGTGCTGCTGGGCAGCTGAGAGACACCACCTGAGAATTTGGATTCAAATGGACTTTTAGGTATGAAACCGAGGAGAGGCTGCAATGATGGTGACACCGTTGCAAAGCTGCTTGTGTGCTGAAGAGGCCCAGCACTAGCTTTCCCTGCTGGTCCTTCTGCCCTGGGAGCAGATGCCACTGTTCATTCTGTGCTGTGTTGCTGCGCAGCAGAGAGCAGGCTCTGGACTGATTCCATTCAAATGCTTTTCCTGAATGAAAGTGAGCAGTGAAAGCAATGATGGAGGAACCGATGTAAAGGTGATTGTGTGCTGAACAGGTCGAGCACCAGCTTTCAATCCTGGCTCTTCTGCTGTGGGAGCAGAGGCCAAACGTTCGTGCTGTACTCACTGTGCTGCTGGGCAGCTGAGAGAGACCACCTGAGAATTTGGATTCAAATGGACTTTTAGGGATGAAACCGAGGAGAGACTGTAATGATGGTGACACCGTTGCAAAGCTGCTTGTGTGCTGAAGAGGCCCAGCACTAGCTTTCCCTGCTGGTCCTTCTGCTGTGGGAGTAGAGGCCAAAAGTTCGTGCTGTACTCACTGTGCTGCTGGGCAGCTGAGAGACACCACCTGAGAATTTGGATTCAAATGGACTTTTAGGTATGAAACCGAGGAGAGACTGCAATGATGGTGACACCGTTGCAAAGCTGACTGTGTGCTGGAGAGTCAGAGCACTAGCTTTCCCTGCTGATCCTTCTGCCGTGGGAGCAGATGCCACTGTTCATTCTGTGCTGACTGTGTTGCTGCCAGCAGAGAGCAGGCTCTGGACTGATTCCATTCCAATGCTTTTCCTGTATGGAAGTGAGCAGTGAAATCAGCGATGGAAGCACCAATGTAAAGGGGATTGTGTGCTGAACAGGTCCAGCACCAGCTTTCAATCCTACCTGTTCTGCTGTGGGTGCAGAAACCAAACGTTCATGCTGTACTCACTGTGCTGCTGGGCAGTTGAGAGAGACCACCAGAGAATTTGGATTCAAATGGACTTTTAGGTATGAAACCGAGGAGAGACTGCAATGATGGTGACACCGTTGCAAAGCTGACTGTGTGCAGGAGAGGCAGAGTACTAGCTTTCCCTGCTGGTCCTTCTGCTGTGATAGCAGATGCCACTGTTCATTCTGTGCTCACCGTGTTGCTGCCAGCAGAGAGCAGGCTCTGGACTGATTCCATTCAAATGCTTTTCCTGTATGAAAGTGAGCAGTGAAGTCAGCGATGGAGTCACCAATGTAAAGGTGATTGTGTGCTGAACAGGTCCAGCACCAGCTTTCAATCCTGGCTCTTCTGCTGTGGGAGCAGAGGCCAAACGTTCGTGCTGTACTCACTGTGCTGCTGGGCAGCTGAGCGACACCACCTGAGAATTTGGATTCAAATGGACTTTTAGGTATGAAGCCGAGGAGAGACTGCAATGATGGTGACCCCGTTGCAAAGCTGCTTGTGTGCTGAAGAAGCAGAGCACTAGCTTTCCCTGCTGCTCCTTCTGCCGTGTGAGCAGATGCCACTGTTCATTCTGTGCTGACTGTGTTGCTGCGCAGCAGAGAGCAGCCTCTGGACTGATTCCATTCAAATGCTTTTCCTGTATGAATGTGAGCAGTGAAAGCAACGATGGAGGCACCAATGTAAAGGTGATTGTGTGCTGAACAGGTCCAGCACCAGCTTTCAATCCTGGCTCTTCTGCTGTGGGAGCAGAGGCCAAACGTTCGTGCTGTACTAACTGTGCTGCTGGGCAGCTGAGAGACACCACCTGAGAATTTGGATTGAAATGGACTTTTAGGTATGAAACCGAGAAGAGACTGCAATGATGGTGACACCGTTGCAAAGCTGCTTGTGTGCTGAAGAGGCCCAGCACTAGCTTTCCCTGCTGATCCTTCTGCCGCGGGAGCAGACGCCACTGTTCTTTCTGTGCTGACTGCGTTGCTGCGCAGCCGAGAGCAGGCTCTGGACTGATTCCATTCAAATGCTTTTCCTGTATGAAAGTGAGCAGTGAAAGCAACGATGCAGGCACCGGTGTAAAGGTGATTGTGTGCTAAAGAGGCCCAGCACCAGCTTTCAATCCTGGGTCTCCTGTGGTGGGAGCAGAGGCCAAAATTTCGTGCTGTACTCACTGTGCTGCTGGGCAGCTGAGAGACACCACCTGAGAATTTGGATTCAAATGGACTTTTAGGTATGAAACCAAGGAGAGACTGCAATGATGGTGACACCGTTGCAAAGCTGCTTGTGTGCTGAAGAGGCCCAGCACTAGCTTTCCCTGCTGATCCATCTGCCGTGGGAGAAGATGCCACTCTTCATTCTCTGCTGATTGCGTTGCTGCGCAGCACAGAGCAGCCTCTGGACTGATTCCATTCAAATGCTTTTCCTGTATGAATGTGAGCAGTGAAAGCAACGATGGAGGCACCAATGTAAAGGTGATTGTGTGCTGAACAGGTCCAGCACCAGCTTTCAATCCTGGCTCTTCTGCTGTGGGAGCAGAGGCCAAACGTTCGTGCTGTACTCACTGTGCTGCTGGGCAGCTGAGAGAGACCACCTGAGAATTTGGATTCAAATGGACTTTTAGGAATGAAACCGAGGAGAGACTGCAATGATGGTGACACCATTGCAAAGCTGCTTGTGTGCTGAAGAGGCCCAGCACTAGCTTTCCCTGCTGGTCCTTTTGCCCTGGGAGCACATGGCGCTGTTCATTCTGTGCTGTGTTGCTGCGCAGCAGAGAGCAGGCTCTGGACTGATTCCATTCAAATGCTTTTCCTGTATGGAAGTGAGCAGTGAAATCAGCGATGGAGTCACCAATGTAAAGGTGATTGTGTGCTGAACAGGTCCAGCACCAGCTTTCAATCCTGGCTCTTCTGCTGTGGGAGCAGAGGCCAAACGTTCGTGCTGTACTCACTGTGCGGCTGGGCAGCTGAGAGACACCACCTGAGAATTTGGATTCAAATGGACTTTTAGGTATGAAACCGAGGAGAGACTGCAATGATGGTGACACCGTTGCAAAGCTGATTGTGTGCTGGAGAGTCAGAGCACTAGCTTTCCCTGCTGGTGTTTCTGCCGTGGGAGCAGATGCCACTGTTCATTCTGTGCTGACTGTGTTGCTGCCAGCAGAGAGCAGGCTCTGGACTGATTCCATTCAAATGCTTTTCTTGTATGAATGTGAGCAGTGAAAGCAACGATGGCAGCACCAATGTAAAGGTGATTGTGTGCTGAACAGGTCCAGCACCAGCTTTCAATCCTGGCTCTTCTGCTGTGGGAGCAGAGGCCAAACGTTCGTGCTGTACTCACTGTGCTGCTGGGCAGCTGAGAGACACCACCTGAGAATTTGGATTCAAATGGACTTTTAGGTATGAAACCGAGGAGAGACTGCAATGATGGTGACACCGTTGCAAAGCTGCTTGTGTGCTGAAGAGGCCCAGCACTAGCTTTCCCTGCTGATCCTTCTGCCGTGGGAGCAGATGCCACTGTTCATTCTGTGCTGACTGCGTTGCTGCGCAGCCGAGAGCAGGCTCTGGACTTATTCCATTCAAATGCTTTTCCTGTATGAAAGTGAGCAGTGAAAGCAATGATGCAGGCACCGGTGTAAAGGTGATTGTGTGCTAAAGAGGCCCAGCACCAGGTTTCAATCCTGGGTCTCCTGTGGTGGGAGCAGAGGCCAAAAGTTCGTGCTGTACTCACTGTGCTGCTGGGCAGCTGAGAGACACCACCTGAGAATTTGGATTCAAATGGACTTTTAGGTATGAAACCAAGGAGAGACTGCAATGATGGTGACACCGTTGCAAAGCTGCTTGTGGGCTGAAGAGGCCCAGCACTAGCTTTCCCTGCTGGTCCTTCTGCTGTGGGAGCAGATGCCACTGTTCATTCTGTGCTGACTGCGTTGCTGCGCAGCCGAGAGCAGGCTCTGGACTGATTAC
Organism: Pezoporus flaviventris; assembly: GCF_033815535.1. Classification (NCBI taxonomy): domain Eukaryota; kingdom Metazoa; phylum Chordata; class Aves; order Psittaciformes; family Psittacidae; genus Pezoporus; species Pezoporus flaviventris. The sequence continues at coordinate 20,290 of NW_026892977.1, forward strand.
ATTCAAATGCTTTTCCTGTATGAAAGTGAGCAGTGAAAGCAACGATGCAGGCACCGGTGTAAAGGTGATTGTGTGCTAAAGAGGCCCAGCACCAGCTTTCAATCCTGGGTCTCCTGTGGTGGGAGCAGAGGCCAAAAGTTCGTGCTGTACTCACTGTGCTGCTGGGCAGCTGAGAGACACCACCTGAGAATTTGGATTCAAATGGACTTTTAGGTATGAAACCGAGGAGAGACTGCAATGATGGTGACACCGTTGCAATGCTGACTGTGTGCTGGAGAGTCAGAGCACTAGCTTTCCCTGCTGATCCCTCTGCTGTGGGAGCAGATGCCACTCTTCATTCTCTGCTGATTGCATTGCTGCGCAGCCGAGAGCAGGCTCTGGACTGATTCCATTCAAATGCTTTTCCTGTATGAATGTGAGCAGTGAAAGCAACGATGGAGGCACCAATGTAAAGGGGATTGTGTGCTGAACAGGTCCAGCACCAGCTTTCAATCCTGGCTCTTCTGCTGTGGGAGCAGAGGCCAAACGTTCGTGCTGTACTCACTGTGCTGCTGGGCAGCTGAGAGAGACCACCTGAGAATTTGGATTCAAATGGACTTTTAGGTATGAAACCGAGGAGAGACTGCAATGATGGTGACACCATTGCAAAGCTGCTTGTGTGCTGAAGAGGCCCAGCCCTAGCTTTCCCTGCTGGTCCTTCTGCCGTGGGAGCAGATGCCACTGTTCATTCTGTGCTGTGTTGCTGCGCAGCTGAGAGCAGGCTCTGGACTGATTCCATTCAAATGCTTTTCCTGAATGAAAGTGAGCAGTGAAAGCAATGATGGAGGAACCGATGTAAAGGTGATTGTGTGCTGAACAGGTCGAGCACCAGCTTTCGATCCTGGCTCTTCTGCTGTGGGAGCAGAGGCCAAACGTTCGTGCTGTACTCACCGTGCTGCTGGGCAGCTGAGAGTGACCATATGAGAATTTGGATTCAAATGGACTTTTAGGGATGAAACCGAGGAGAGACTGCAATGATGGTGACACCATTGCAAAGCTGCATGTGTGCTGAAGAGGCCCAGCACTAGCTTTACCTGCTGGTCCTTCTGCTGTCGGAGCAGATGCCACTGTTCATTCTGTGCTGTGTTGCTGCGCAGCTGAGAGCAGTTTCTGGACTGATTCCATTCAAATGCTTTTCCTGTATGAAAGTGAGCAGTGAAAGCAACGATGGAGGCACCAATGTAAAGGTGATTGTGTGCTGAACAGGTCCAGCACCAGCTTTCAATCCTGGCTCTTCTGCTGTGGGAGTAGAGGCCAAACGTTCGTGCTGTACTCACTGTGCTGCTGGGCAGCTGAGAGACACCACCTGAGAATTTGGATTCAAATGGACTTTTAGGTATGAAACCGAGGAGAGTTTGCAATGATGGTGACACCGTTGCAAAGCTGACTGTGTGCTGGAGAGTCAGAGCACTAGCTTTCCCTGCTGGTCCTTCTGCTGTGGGAGCAGATGCCACTGTTCATTCTGTGCTCACCGTGTTGCTGCCAGCAGTGAGCAGGCTCTGGACTGATTCCATTCAAATGCTTTTCCTGTATGAATGTGACCCCTGAAAGCAACGATGGCAGCACCAATGTAAAGGTGATTGTGTGCTGAACAGGTCCAGCACCAGCTTTCAATCCTGGCTCTTCTGCTGTGGGAGCAGAGGCCAAACGTTCGTGCTGTACTAACTGTGCTGCTGGGCAGCTGAGAGAGACCACCTGAGAATTTGGATTCAAATGGACTTTTAGGTATGAAACCGAGGAGAGACAGCAATGATGGTGACACCATTGCAAAGCTGCTTGTGTGCTGAAGAGGCCCAGCACTAGCTTTCCCTGCTGGTGTTTCTGCCGTGGGAGCAGATGCCACTGTTCATTCTGTGCTGACTGTGTTGCTGCTCAGCTGAGAGCAGTTTCTGGACTGATTCCATTCAAATGCTTTTCCTGTATGAAAGTGAGCAGTGAAAGCAACGATGGAGGCACCAATGTAAAGGTGATTGTGTGCTGAACAGGTCCAGCACCAGCTTTCAATCCTGGCTCTTCTGCTGTGGGAGTAGAGGCCAAACGTTCGTGCTGTACTCACTGTGCTGCTGGGCAGCTGAGAGACACCACTTGAGAATTTGGATTCAAATGGACTTTTAGGTATGAAACCTAGGAGAGTTTGCAATGATGGTGACACCGTTGCAAAGCTGACTGTGTGCTGGAGAGTCAGAGCACTAGCTTTCCCTGCTGGTCCTTCTGCCGTGGGAGCAGATGCCACTCTTCATTCTCTGCTGATTGCGTTGCCGCGCAGCACAGAGCAGCCTCTGGACTGATTCCATTCAAATGCTTTTCCTGTATGAATGTGAGCAGTGAAAGCAGCGATGGAGGCACCAATGTAAAGGTGCTTGTGTGCTGAACAGGTCCAGCACCAGCTTTCAATCCTGGCTCTTCTGCTGTGGGAGCAGAGGCCAAACGTTCGTGCTGTACTCACTGTGCTGCTGGGCAGCTGAGAGACACCACCTGAGAATTTGGATTCAAATGGACTTTTAGGTATGAAACCGAGGAGAAACTGCAATGTTGGTGACGCCATTGCAAAGCTGCTTGTGTGCTGAAGAGGCCCAGCACTAGCTTTACCTGCTGGTCCTTCTGCTGTCGGAGCAGATGCCACTGTTCATTCTGTGCTGACTGTGTTGCTGCCAGCAGAGTGCAGGCTCTGGACTGATTCCATTCAAATGCTTTTCCTGTATGGAAGTGAGCAGTGAAATCAGCGATGGAAGCACCAATGTAAAGGGGATTGTGTGCTGAACAGGTCCAGCACCAGCTTTCAATCCTACCTGTTCTGCTGTGGGTGCAGAAGCCAAACGTTCATGCTGTACTCACTGTGCTGCTGGGCAGTTGAGAGAGACCACCAGAGAATTTGGATTGAAATGGACTTTTAGGTATGAAACCGAGGAGAGACTGCAATGATGGTGACACCGTTGCAAAGCTGACTGTGTGCTGGAGAGGCAGAGTACTAGCTTTCCCTGCTAGTCCTTCTGCTGTGGGAGCAGATGCCACTGTTCATTCTGTGCTGACTGTGTTGCTACCAGCAGACAGCAGGCTCTGGACTGATTCCATTCAAATGCTTTTCCTGTATGAAAGTGAGCAGTGGAATCAGCAATGGAGGCACCAATGTAAAGGTGATTGTGTGCTGAACAGGTCCAGCACCAGCTTTCAATCCTGGCTCTTCTGCTGTGGGAGCAGAGGCCAAACGTTCGTGCTGTACTCACTGTGCTGCTGGGCAGCTGAGAGAGACCACCTGAGAATTTGGATTCAAATGGACTTTTAGGTATGAAACCGAGGAGAGACTGCAATGATGGTGACACCGTTGCAAAGCTCCTTGTGTGCTGAAGAGGCCCAGCACTAGCTTTCCCTGCTGGTCCTTCTGCTGTGGGAGCAGATGCCACTGTTCATTCTGTGCTGTGTTGCTGCGCAGCAGAGAGCAGGCTCTGGACTGATTCCATTCAAATGCTTTTCCTGAATGAAAGTGAGCAGTGAAAGCAATGATGGAGGAACCAATGTAAAGGTGATTGTGTGCTGAACAGGTCCAGCACCAGCTTTCAATCCTGGCTCTTCTGCTGTGGGAGTAGAGGCCAAACGTTCGTGCTGTACTCACTGTGCTGCTGGGCAGCTGAGAGACACCACTTGAGAATTTGGATTCAAATGGACTTTTAGGTATGAAACCGAGGAGAGTTTGCAATGATGGTGACACCGTTGCAAAGCTGACTGTGTGCTGGAGAGTCAGAGCACTAGCTTTCCCTGCTGATCCTTCTGCCGTGGGAGCAGATGCCACTGTTCATTCTGTGCTGACTGTGTTGCTGCCAGCAGAGAGCAGGCTCTGGACTGATTCCATTCAAATGCTTTTCCTGTATGAAAGTGAGCAGTGAAAGCAACGATGGAAGCACCAATGTAAAGGTGATTGTGTGCTGAACAGGTCCAGCACCAGGTTTCAATCCTACCTGTTCTGCTGTGGGTGCAGAAGCCAAACGTTCATGCTGTACTCACTGTGCTGCTGGGCAGTTGAGAGAGACCACCAGAGAATTTGGATTGAAATGGACTTTTAGGTATGAAACCGAGGAGAGACTGCAATGATGGTGACACCGTTGCAAAGCTGACTGTGTGCTGGAGAGGCAGAGCACTAGCTTTCCCTGCTGGTCCTTCTGCTGTGGGAGCAGATGCCACTGTTCATTCTGTGCTCACCGTGTTGCTGCCAGCAGAGAGCAGGCTCTGGACTGATTCCATTCAAATGCTTTTCCTGTATGAATGTGAGCAGCGAAATCAGCGATGGAGGCACCAATGTAAAGGTGATTGTGTGCTGAACAGGTCCAGCACCAGCTTTCAATCCTGGCTCTTCTGCTGTGGGAGCAGAGGCCAAACGTTCGTGCTGTACTCACTGTGCTGCTGGGCAGCTGAGAGACACCACCTGAGAATTTGGATTCAAATGGACTTTTAGGTATGAAACCGAGGAGAGACTGCAATGATGGTGACACCGTTGCAAAGCTGACTGTGTGCTGGAGACTCAGAGCACTAGCTTTCCCTGCAGGTCCTTCTGCTGTGTTAGCAGAGTCCACTGTTCATTCTGTGCTGACTGTGTTGCTGCCCAGCAGAGAGCAGGCTCTGGACTGATTCCATTCAAATGCTTTTCCTGTATGAAAGTGAGCAGTGAAAGCAACGATGGAGGCACCAATGTAAAGGTGATTGTGTGCTGAACAGGTCCAGCACCAGCTTTCAATCCTGGCTCTTCTGCTGTGGGAGCAGAGGCCAAACGTTCGTGCTGTACTCACTGTGCTGCTGGGCAGCTGAGAGAGACCACCTGAGAATTTGGATTCAAATGGACTTTTAGGTATGAAACCGAGGAGAGACTGCAATGATGGTGACACCGTTGCAAAGCTGCTTGTGTGCTGAAGAGGCCCAGCACTAGCTTTCCCTGCTGGTCCTTCTGCCGTGTGAGCAGATGCCACTGTTCATTCTGTGCTGTGTTGCTGCGCAGCAGAGAGCAGGCTCTGGACTGATTCCATTCAAATGCTTTTCCTGAATGAAAGTGAGCAGTGAAAGCAATGATGGAGGAACCGATGTAAAGGTGATTGTGTGCTGAACAGGTCGAGCACCAGCTTTCAATCCCGGCTCTTGTGCTGTGGGAGTAGAGGCCAAACGTTCGTGCTGTACTCACTGTGCTGCTGGGCAGCTGAGAGACACCACCTGAGAATTTGGATTCAAATGGACTTTTAGGTATGAAACCGAGGAGAGACTGCAACGATGGTGAAACCGCTGCAAAGTTGACTGTGTGCTGCAGAGTCAGAGCACTATCCTTCCCTGCTGATACTTCTGCCGTGGGAGCAGATGCCACTGTTCATTCTGTGCTCACTGTGTTGCTGCCAGCAGAGAGCAGGCTCTGGACTGATTCCATTCAAATGCTTTTCCTGTATGAAAGTGAGCAGTGAAATCAGCGATGGAGGCACCAATGTAAAGGTGATTGTGGGCTGAACAGGTCGAGCACCAGCTTTCAATCCTGGCTCTTCTGCTGTGGGAGCAGAGGCCAAACGTTCGTGCTGTACTCACTGTGCGGCTGGGCAGCTGAGAGACACCACCTGAGAATTTGGATTCAAATGGACTTTTAGGTATGAAACCGATGAGAGACTGTAATGATGGTGACACCGTTGCAAAGCTGCTTGTGTGCTGAAGAGGCCCAGCACTAGCTTTCCCTGCTGGTCCTTCTGCTGTGGGAGCAGATGCCACTGTTCATTCTGTGCTGACTGTGTTGCTGCCAGCAGAGAGCAGGCTCTGGACTGATTCCATTCAAATGCTTTTCCTGTATGAAAGTTAGCAGTGAAAACAACGATGGACTCACCAATGTAAAGGTGATTGTGTGCTGAACAGGTCCAGCACCAGCTTTCAATCCTGGCTCTTCTGCTGTGGGAGCAGAGGCCAAACGTTCGTGCTGTACTCACTGTGCTGCTGGGCAGCTGAGAGACACCACCTGAGAATTTGGATTCAAATGGACTTTTAGGTATGAAACCGAGGAGAGACTGCAATGATGGTGACACCGTTGCAAAGCTGCTTGTGTGCTGAAGAGGCCCAGCACTAGCTTTCCCTGCTGGTCCTTCTGCCCTGGGAGCAGATGCCACTGTTCATTCTGTGCTGTGTTGCTGCGCAGCAGAGAGCAGGCTCTGGACTGATTCCATTCAAATGCTTTTCCTGAATGAAAGTGAGCAGTGAAAGCAATGATGGAGGAACCGATGTAAAGGTGATTGTGTGCTGAACAGGTCGAGCACCAGCTTTCAATCCTGGCTCTTCTGCTGTGGGAGCAGAGGCCAAACGTTCGTGCTGTACTCACCGTGCCTCTGGGCAGCTGAGAGTGACCACCTGAGAATTCGGATTCAAATGGACTTTTAGGGATGAAACCGAGGAGAGACTGTAATGATGGTGACACCGTTGCAAAGCTGCTTGTGTGCTGAAGAGGCCCAGCACTAGCTTTCCCTTCTGGTCCTTCTGCTGTCGAAGTAGAGGCCAAACGTTCGTGCTGTACTCACTGTGCTGCTGGGCAGCTGAGAGACACCACCTGAGAATTTGGATTCAAATGGACTTTTAGGTATGAAACCGAGGAGAGACTGCAATGATGATGACACCGTTGCAAAGCTTCTTGTGTGCTGAAGAAGCCCAGCACTAGCTTTCCCTGCTGGTCCTTCTGCTGTGGGAGCAGATGCCACTGTTCATTCTGGGCTGACTGCGTTGCTGCGCAGCCGAGAGAAGGCTCTGGACTGATTCCATTCAAATGCTTTTCCTGTATGAAAGTGAGCAGTGAAAGCAAGGATGCAGGCACCGGTGTAAAGGTGATTGTGTGCTGAAGAGGCCCAGCACCAGCTTTCAATCCTGGGTCTCCTGTGGTGGGAGCAGAGGCCAAAAGTTCGTGCTGTACTCACTGTGCTGCTGGGCAGCTGAGAGACACCACCTGAGAATTTGGATTCAAATGGAATTTTAGGTATGAAACCGAGGAGAGTTTGCAACGATGGTGACACCGTTGCAAAGCTGACTGTGTGCTGGAGAGTCAGAGCACTAGCTTTCCCCGCTGATCCTTCTGCCGTGGGAGCAGATGCCACTGTTCATTCTGTGCTGACTGTGTTGCTGCCAGCAGAGAGCAGGCTCTGGACTGATTCCATTCAAATGCTTTTCCTGTATGGAAGTGAGCAGTGAAATCAGCGATGGAAGCACCAATGTAAAGGGGATTGTGTGTTGAACAGGCCCAGCACCAGCTTTCAATCCTACCTGTTCTGCTGTGGGTGCAGAAGCCAAACGTTCATGCTGTACTCACTGTGCTGCTGGGCAGTTGAGAGAGACCACCAGAGAATTTGGATTGAAATGGACTTTTAGGTATGAAACCGAGGAGAGACTGCAATGATGGTGAAACCGTTGCAAAGCTGCTTGTGTGCTGAAGAGGCCCAGCACTAGCTTTCCGTGCTGATCCTTCTGCTGTGGGAGCAGATGCCACTGTTCATTCTGTGCTGACTGCGTTGCTGCGCAGCCGAGACAGGCTCTGGACTGATTCCATTCAAATGCTTTTCCTGTATGAAAGTGAGCAGTGAAAGCAACGATGCAGGCACCGGTGTAAAGGTGATTGTGTGCTGAAGAAGCCCAGCACCAGCTTTCAATCCTGGGTCTCCTGTGGTGGGAGCAGAAGCCAAAAGTTCGTGCTGTACTCACTGTGCTGCTGGGCAGCTGAGAGACACCACCTGAGAATTTGGATTCAAATGGACTTTTAGGTATGAAACCGAGGAGAGACTGCAATGATGGTGACACCGTTGCAAAGCTGCTTGAGTGCTGAAGAGGCCCAGCACTAGCTTTCCCTGCTGGTCCTTCTGCTGTGGGAGCAGATGCCACTGTTCATTCCTTGCTGATTGTGTTGATGTGCAGCCGAGAGCAGGCTCTGGACTGATTCCATTCAAATGCTTTTCCTGTATGAATGTGAGCAGTGAAAGCAACGATGGAGGCACCAATGTAAAGGGGATTGTGTGCTGAACAGGTCCAGCACCAGGATTCAATCCTGGCTCTTCTGCTGTGGGAGCAGAGGCCAAAAGTTCGTGCTGTACTCACTGTGCTGCTGGGCAGCTGAGAGACAAAACCTGAGAATTTGGATTCAAATGGACTTTTAGGTATGAAACCGAGGAGAGACTGCAATGATGGTGACACCATTGAAAAGCTGATTGTGTGCTGGAGAGTCAGAGAACTAGCTTTCCCTGCTGATCCTTCTGCCGTGGGAGCAGATGCCACTGTTCATTCTGTGCTGACTGTGTTGCTGCCAGCAGAGAGCAGGCTCTGGACGGATTCCATTCAAATGCTTTTCCTGTATGAGTGTGAGCAGTGAAAGCAACGATGGCAGCACCAATGTAAAGGTGATTGTGTGCTGAACAGGTCCAGCACCAGCTTTCAATCCTGGCTCTTCTGCTGTGGGAGCAGAGGCCAAACGTTCGTGCTGTACTCACTGTGCTGCTGGGCAGCTGAGAGAGACCACCTGAGAATTTGGATTCAAATGGACTTTTAGGTATGAAACCGAGGAGAGACTGCAATGATGGTGACACCGTTGCAAAGCTGCTTGTGTGCTGAAGAGGCCCAGCACCAGCTTTCCCTGCTGTTCCTTCTGCCCTGGGAGCAGATGCCACTGTTCATTCTGTGCTGACTGCGTTGCTGCGCAGCCGAGAGCAGGCTCTGGACTGATTCCATTCAAATGCTTTTCCTGTATGAAAGTGAGCAGTGAAAGCAACGATGCAGGCACCGGTGTAAAGGCGATTGTGTGCTGAAGAGGCCCAGCACCAGCTTTCAATCCTGGGTCTCCTGTGGTGGGAGCAGAGGCCAAAAGTTCGTGCTGTGCTCACTGTGCTGCTGGGCAGCTGAGAGACACCACCTGAGAATTTGGATTCAATTGGACTTTTAGGTATGAAACCGAGGAGAGACTGCAATGATGGTGACACCGTTGCAAAGCTGCTTGTGAGCTGGAGAGTCAGAGCACTAGCTTTCCCTGCTGGTCCTTCTGCTGCGGGAGTAGAGGCCAAACGTTCGTGCTGTACTCACTGTGCTGCTGGGCAGCTGAGAGACACCACCTGAGAATTTGGATTCAAATGGACTTTTAGGTATGAAACCGAGGAGAGACTGCAATGATGGTGACACCGTTGCAAAGCTGATTGTGTGCTGGAGAGTCAGAGCACTAGTTTTCCCTGCTGATCCTTCTGCCGTGGGAGAAGATGCCACTGTTCATTCTGTGCTGACTGTGTTGCTGACAGCAGAGAGCAGGCTCTGGACTGATTCCATTCAAATGCTTTTCCTGTATGAATGTGAGCAGTGAAAGCAACGATGGAGGCACCAATGTAAAGGTGATTGTGTGCTGAACAGGTCAAGCACCAGCTTTCAATCCTGGCTTTTCTGCTGTGGGAGCAGAGGCCAAACCTTCGTGCTGTACTCACTGTGCTGCTGGGTAGCGGAGAGAGACCACCTGAGAATTTGGATTCAAATGGACTTTTAGGGATGAAACCGAGGAGAGACTGTAATGATGGTGACACCGTTGCAAAGAAGCTTGTGTGCTGAAGAGGCCCAGCACTAGCTTTCCCTGCTGGTCCTTCTGCTGTGGGAGTAGAGGCCAAACATTCGTGCTGTACTCACTGTGCTGCTTGGCATCTGAGAGAGACCACCTGGAAATTTGGATTCAAACGGACTTTTAGGTATGAAACCGAGGAGAGACTGCAATGATGGTGACACCGTTGCAAAGCTGCTTGTGTGCTGAAGAGGCCCAGCACTAGCTTTCCCTGCTGGTCCTTCTGCCCTGGGAGCAGATGCCACTGTTCATTCTGTGCTGTGTTGCTGCGCAGCAGAGAGCAGGCTCTGGACTTATTCCATTCAAATGCTTTTCCTGAATGAAAGTGAGCAGTGAAAGCAATGATGGAGGAACCGATGTAAAGGTGATTGTGTGCTGAACAGGTCGAGCAACAGCTTTCAATCCTGGCTCTTCTGCTGTGGGAGCAGAGGCCAAACGTTCGTGCTGTACTCACTGTGCGGCTGGGCAGCTGAGAGTTACCACCTGAGAATTTGGATTCAAATGGAGTTTTAGGGATGAAACCGAGGAGAGACTGTAATGATGGTGACACCATTGCAAAGCTGCTTGTGTGCTGAAGAGGCCCAGCACTAGCTTTACCTGCTGGTCCTTCTGCTGTGGGAGCAGATGCCACTGTTCAATCTGTGCTGACTGTGTTGCTGCTCAGCTGACAGCAGTTTCTGGACTGATTCCATTCAAATGCTTTTCCTGTATGGAAATGAGCAGTGAAATCAGCGATGGAAGCACCAATGTAAAGGGGATTGTGTGCTGAACAGGTCCAGCACCAGCTTTCAATCCTGGCTCTTCTGCTGTGGGTGCAGAAGCCAAACGTTCATGCTGTACTCACTGTGCTGCTGGGCAGTTGAGAGAGACCACCAGAGAATTTGGATTGAAATGGACTTTTAGGTATGAAACCGAGGAGAGACTGCAATGATGGTGACACCGTTGCAAAGCTGACTGTGTGCTGGAGAGGCAGAGTACTAGCTTTCCCTGCTGGTCCTTCTGCTGTGGGAGCAGATGCCACTGTTCATTCTGTGCTCACCGTGTTGCTGCCAGCAGAGAGCAGGCTCTGGACTGATTCCATTCAAATGCTTTTCCTCTATGAAAGTGAGCAGTGAAATCAGCGATGGAGGCACCAATGTAAAGCTGCTTGTGTGCTGAAGAGGCCCAGCACTAGCTTTCCCTGCTGGTCCTTCTGCTGTCGGAGCAGATGCCACTTTTCATTCTGTGCTGACTGCGTTGCTGCGCAGCCGAGACAGGCTCTGGACTGATTCCATTCAAATGCTTTTCCTGTATGAAAGTGAGCAGTGAAAGCAAGGATGCAGGCACCGGTGTAAAGGTGATTGTGTGCTGAAGAAGCCCAGCACCAGCTTTCAATCCTGGGTCTCCTGTGGTGGGAGCAGAAGCCAAAAGTTCGTGCTGTACTCACTGTGCTGCTGGGCAGCTGAGAGACACCACCTGAGAATTTGGATTCAAATGGACTTTTAGGTATGAAACCGAGGAGAGACTGCAATGATGGTGACACCGTTGCAAAGCTGCTTGTGTGCTGAAGAGGCCCAGCACTAGCTTTCCCTGCTGGTCATTCTGCGCTGGGAGCAGATGCCACTGTTCATTCTGTGCTCACTGTGTTGCTGCCAGCAGAGAGCAGGCTCTGGACTGATTCCATTCAAATGCTTTTCCTGTATGGAAGTGAGCAGTGAAAGCAACGATGGAGGCACCAATGTAAAGGTGATTGTGTGCTGAACAGGTCCAGCACCAGCTTTCAATCCTGGCTCTTCTGCTGTGGGAGTAGAGGCCAAACGTTCTTGCTGTACTCACTGTGCTGCTGGGCAGCTGAGAGTGACCACCTGACAATTTGGATTCAAATGGACTTTTAGGGATGAAACTGAGGAGAGACTGTAATGATGGTGACACCGTTGCAAAGCTGCTTGTGTGCTGAAGAGGCCCAGCACTAGCTTTCCCTGCTGATCCTTCTGCCGTGGGAGCAGATGCCACTGTTCATTCTGTGCTGACTGTGTTGCTGCCAGCAGAGAGCAGGCTCTGGACTGATTCCATTCAAATGCTTTTCCTGTATGGAAGTGAGCAGTGAAATCAGCGATGGAAGCACCAATGTAAAGGGGATTGTGTGCTGAACAGGTCCAGCACCAGCTTTCAATCCTGGCTCTTCTGCTGTGGGAGCAGAGGCCAAACGTTCGTGCTGTACTCACTGTGCGGCTGGGCAGCTGAGAGACACCACCTGAGAATTTGGATTCAAATGGACTTTTAGGTATGAAACCGAGGAGACACTGCAATGATGGTGACACCGTTGCAAAGCTGACTGTGTGCTGGAGAGGCAGAGTACTCGCTTTCCCTGCTGGTCCTTCTGCTGTGCGAGCAGATGCCACTGTTCATTCTGTGCTGATTGTGTTGATGTGCAGCCGAGAGCAGGCTCTGGACTGATTCCATTCAAATGCTTTTCCTGTATGGAAGTGAGCAGTGAAGTCAGCGATGGAAGCACCAATGTAAAGGGGATTGTGTGCTGAACAGGTCGAGCACCAGCTTTCAATCCTGGCTCTTCTGCTGTGGGTGCAGAAGCCAAACGTTCATGCTGTATTCACTGTGCTGCTGGGCAGTGGAGAGAGACCACCAGAGAATTTGGATTCAAATGGACTTTTAGGTATGAAAACGAGGAGAGACTGCAATGATGGTGACACCGTTGCAAACCAGACTGTGTGCTAGAGAGGCAGAGTACTAGCTTTCCCTGCTGGTCCTTCTGCCCTGGGAGCAGATGCCACTGTTCATTCTGCCCTGACTGCGTTGCTGCGCAGCCGAGAGCAGGCTCTGGACTGATTCCATTCAAATGCTTTTCCTGTATGAAAGTGAGCAGTGAAAGCAACGATGCAGGCACGGGTGTAAAGGCGATTGTGTGCTGAAGAGGCCCAGCACCAGCTTTCAATCCTGGGTCTCCTGTGGTGGGAGCAGAGGCCAAAAGTTCGTGCTGTACTCACTGTGCTGCTTGGCATCTGAGAGAGACCACCTGGAAATTTGGATTCAAACGGACTTTTAGGTATGAAACCGAGGAGAGACTGCAATGATGGTGACACCGTTGCAAAGCTGCTTGTGTGCTGAAGAGGCCCAGCACTAGCTTTACCTGCTGGTCCTTCTGCTGTCGGAGCAGATGCCACTGTTCAATCTGTGCTGACTGTGTTGCTGCTCAGCTGACAGCAGTTTCTGGACTGATTCCATTCAAATGCTTTTCCTGTATGGAAGTGAGCAGTGAAATCAGCGATGGAAGCACCAATGTAAAGGGGATTGTGTGCTGAACAGGTCCAGCACCAGCTTTCAATCCTGGCTCTTCTGCTGTGGGTGCAGAAGCCAAACGTTCATGCTGTACTCACTGTGCTGCTGGGCAGTTGAGAGAGACCACCTGAGAATTTGGATTGAAATGGACTTTTAGGTATGAAACCGAGGAGAGACTGCAATGATGATGACACCGTTGCAAAGCTGACTGTGTGCTGGAGAGGCAGAGTACTAGCTTTGCCTGCTGGTCCTTCTGCTGTGGGAGCAGATGCCACTGTTCATTCTGTGCTCACCGTGTTGCTGCCAGCAGAGAGCAGGCTCTGGACTGATTCCATTCAAATGCTTTTCCTGTATGAAAGTGAGCAGTGAAATCAGCGATGGAGGCACCAATGTAAAGGTGATTGTGTGCTGAACAGGTCCAGCACCAGCTTTCAATCCCGGCTCTTCTGCTGTGGGAGTAGAGGCCAAAAGTTCGTGCTGTACTCACTGTGCTGCTGGGCAGCTGAGAGACACCACCTGAGAATTTGGATTCAAATGGACTTTTAGGGATGAAACCGAGGAGAGTTTGCAATGATGGTGACACCGTTGCAAAGCTGACTGTGAGCTGGAGAGTCAGAGCACTAGCTTTCCCTGCTGATCCTTCTGCCGTGGGAGCAGATGCCACTCTTCATTCTCTGCTGATTGCGTTGCTGCGCAGCACAGAGGAGCCTCTGGACTGATTCCATTCAAATGCTTTTCCTGTATGAATGTGAGCAGTGAAAGCAACGATGGAGGCACCAATGTAAAGGTGATTGTGTGCTGAACAGGTCCAGCACCAGCTTTCAATCCTGGCTCTTCTGCTGTGGGAGCAGAGGCCAAACGTTCGTGCTGTACTCACTGTGCTGCTGGGCAGCTGAGAGAGACCACCTGAGAATTTGGATTCAAATGGACTTTTAGGTATGAAACCGAGGAGAGACTGCAATGATGGTGACACCGTTGCAAAGCTGCTTGTGTGCTGAAGAGGCCCAGCACTAGCTTTCCCTGCTGGTCCTTCTGCTGTGGGAGCAGATGCCCCTGTTCATTCTGTGCTGACTGTGTTGCTGCCAGCAGAGAGCAGGCTCTGGACTGATTCCATTCAAATGCTTTTCCTGTATGGAAGTGAGCAGTGAAATCAGCGATGGAAGCACCAATGTAAAGGGGATTGTGTGCTGAACAGGCCGAGCACCAGCTTTCAATCCTGGCTCTTCGGCTGTGGGAGCAGAAGCCAAACGTTCGTGCTGTACTCACTGTGCTGCTGGCAGCTGAGAGACACCACCTGAGAATTTGGATTCAAATGGACTTTTAGGTATGAAACCGAGGAGAGTTTGCAATGATGGTGACACCGTTGCAAAGCTGATTGTGTGCTGGAGAGTCAGAACACTAGCTTTCCCTGCTGGTCCTTCTGCCGTGGGAGCAGATGCCACTGTTCATTCTGTGCTGACTGCGTTGCTGCGCAGCCGAGAGAAGGCTCTGGACTGATTCCATTCAAATGCTTTTCCTGTATGAAAGTGAGCAGTGAAAGCAAGGATGCAGGCACCGGTGTAAAGCTGATTGTGTGCTGAAGAGGCCCAGCACCAGCTTTCAATCCTGGGTCTTCTGCTGTGGGAGCAGAGGTCAAAAGTTCGTGCTGTACTCACTGTGCTGCTGGGCAGCTGAGAGACACCCCCAGAGAATTTGGATTCAAATGGACTTTTAGGTATGAAACCGAGGAGAGTTTGCAATGATGGTGACACCGTTGCAAAGCTGACTGTGTGCTGGAGAGTCAGAGCACTAGCTTTCCCTGCTGATCCTTCTGCCGTGGGAGCAGATGCCACTGTTCATTCTGTGCTGACTGTGTTGCTGCCAGCAGAGAGCAGGCTCTGGACTGATTCCATTCAAATGCTTTTCCTGTATGGAAGTGAGCAGTGAAATCAGCGATGGAAGCACCAATGTAAAGGTGATTGTGTGCTGAACAGGCCCAGCACCAGCTTTCAATCCTGGCTCTTCTGCTGTGGGTGCAGAAGCCAAACGTTCATGCTGTACTCACTGTGCTGCTGGGCAGTTGAGAGAGACCACCAGAGAATTTGGATTGAAATGGACTTTTAGGTATGAAACCGAGGAGAGACTGCAATGATGGTGACACCGTTGCAAAGCTGACTGTGTGCTGGAGAGGCAGAGTACTAGCTTTCCCTGCTGGTCCTTCTGCTGTGGGAGCAGATGCCACTGTTCATTCTGTGCTCACCGTGTTGCTGCCAGCAGAGAGCAGGCTCTGGACTGATTCCATTCAAATGCTTTTCCTCTATGAAAGTGAGCAGTGAAATCAGCGATGGAGTCACCAATGTAAAGGTGATTGTGTGCTGAACAGGTCCAGCACCAGCTTTCAATCCTGGCTCTTCTGCTGTGGGAGCAGAGGCCAAACGTTCATGCTGTACTCACTGTGCGGCTGGGCAGTTGAGAGACACCACCTGAGAATTTGGATTCAAATGGACTTTTAGGTATGAAACCGAGGAGAGTTTGCAACGATGGTGACACCGTTGCAAAGCTGACTGTGTGCTGGAGAGTCAGAGCACTAGCTTTCCCTGCTGATCCTTCTGCCGTGGGAGCAGATGCCACTGTTCATTCTGTGCTCACTGTGTTGCTGCCAGCAGAGAGCAGGCTCTGGACTGATTCCATTCAAATGCTTTTCCTGTATGAAAGTGAGCAGTGAAAGCAACGATGGAGGCACCAATGTGAAGGTGATTGTGTGCTGAACAGGTCCAGCACCAGCTTTCAATCCTGGCTCTTCTGCTGTGGGAGTAGAGGCCAAACGTTCTTGCTGTACTCACTGTGCTGCTGGGCAGCTGAGAGTGACCACCTGACAATTTGGATTCAAATGGACTTTTAGGTATGAAACCGAGGAGAGACTGTAATGATGATGACACCGTTGCAAAGCTGCTTGTGTGCTGAAGAGGCCCAGCACTAGCTTTCCCTGATGGTCCTTCTGCTGTCGGAGCAGATGCCACTTTTCATTCTGTGCTGACTGCGTTGCTGCGCAGCCGAGACAGGCTCTGGACTGATTCCATTCAAATGCTTTTCCTGTATGAAAGTGAGCAGTGAAAGCAACGATGCAGGCACCGGTGTAAAGGTGATTGTGTGCTGAAGAAGCCCAGCACCAGCTTTCAATCCTGGGTCTCCTGTGGTGGGAGCAGAAGCCAAAAGTTCGTGCTGTACTCACTGTGCTGCTGGGCAGCTGAGAGACACCACCTGAGAATTTGGATTCAAATGGACTTTTAGGTATGAAACCGAGGAGAGACTGCAATGATGGTGACACCGTTGCAAAGCTGCTTGTGTGCTGAAGAGGCCCAGCACTAGCTTTCCCTGCAGGTCCTTCTGCGCTGGGAGCAGATGCCACTGTTCATTCTGTGCTGACTGTGTTGCTGCGCAGCTGAGAGCAGTTTCTGTTCTGATTCCATTCAAATGCTTTTCCTGTATGAGTGTTAGCAGTGAAAGCAACGATGGAGGCACCAATGTAAAGGTGATTGTGTGCTGAAGAGGCCCAGCACCAGCTTTCAATCCTGGGTCTCCTGTGGTGGGAGCAGAGGCCAAAAGTTCGTGCTGTACTCACTGTGCTGCTGGGCAGCTGAGAGACACCACCTGAGAATTTGGATTCAAATGGACTTATAGGTATGAAACCGAGGAGATACTGCAATGATGGTGACACCGTTGCAAAGCTGACTGTGTGCTGGAGAGTCAGAGCACTAGCTTTCCCTGCTGATCCTTCTGCCGTGGGAGCAGATGCCACTCTTCATTCTCTGCTGATTGCGTTGCTGCGCAGCACAGAGCAGCCTCTGGACTGATTCCATTCAAATGCTTTTCCTGTATGAATGTGAGCAGTGAAAGCAACGATGGAGGCACCAATGTAAAGGTGATTGTGTGCTGAACAGGTCCAGCGCCAGCTTTCAATCCTGGCTCTTCTGCTGTGGGAGCAGAGGCCAAACGTTCGTGCTGTACTCACTGTGCTGCTGGGCAGCTGAGAGACACCACCTGAGAATTTGGATTCAAATGGACTTTTAGGTATGAAACCGAGGAGAGTTTGCAATGATGGTGACACCGTTGCAAAGCTGACTGTGAGCTGGAGAGTCAGAGCACTAGCTTTCCCTGCTGATCCTTCTGCCGTGGGAGAAGGTGCCACTCTTCATTCTCTGCTGATTGCGTTGCTGTGCAGCACAGAGCAGGCTCTGGACTGATTCCATTCAAATGCTTTTCCTGTATGAATGTGAGCAGTGAAAGCAACGATGGAGGCACCAATGTAAAGGTGATTGTGTGCTGAACAGGTCCAGCACCAGCTTTCAATCCTGGCTCTTCTGCTGTGGGAGCAGAGGCCAAACGTTCGTGCTGCACTCACTGTGCTGCTGGGCAGCTGAGAGAGACCACCTGAGAATTTGGATTCAAATGGACTTTTCGGTATGAAACCGAGGAGAGACTGCAATGATGGTGACACCGTTGCAAAGCTGCTTGTGTGCTGAAGAGGCCCAGCACTAGCTTTCCCTTCTGGTCCTTCTGCTGTGGGAGTAGAGGCCAAACGTTCGTGCTGTACTCACTGTGCTGCTGGGCAGCTGAGAGACACCACCTCAGAATTTGGATTCAAATGGACTTTTAGGTATGAAACCGAGGAGAGACTGCAATGATGGTGACACCGTTGCAAAGCTGATTGTGTGCTGGAGAGTCAGAGCACTAGCTTTCCCTGCTGATCCTTCTGCTGTGCGAGCAGATGCCACTGTTCATTCTGTGCTGACTGTGTTGCTGCCAGCAGAGAGCAGGCTCTGCACTGATTCCATTCAAATGCTTTTCCTGTATGAATGTGAGCAGTGAAAGCAACGATGGAGGCACCAATGTAAAGGTGATTGTGTGCTGAACAGGTCAAGCACCAGCTTTCAATCCTGGCTCTTCTGCTGTGGGAGCAGAGGCCAAACGTTCGTGCTGTACTCTCAGCTGGGCAGCTGAGAGAGACCACCTGAGAATTTGGATTCAAATGGACTTTTAGGTATGAAACCGAGGAGAGACTGCAATGATGGTGACACCGTTGCAAAGCTGACTGTGTACTGGAGAGGCAGAGTACTAGCTTTCCCTGCTGGTCCTTCTGCTGTGCGAGCAGATGCCACTGTTCATTCTGGGCTGAATGCGTTGCTGCGCAGCCGAGAGAAGGCTCTGGACTGATTCCATTCAAATGCTTTTCCTGTATGAAAGTGAGCAGTGAAAGCAAGGATGCAGGCACCGGTGTAAAGCTGATTGTGTGCTGAAGAGGCCCAGCACCAGCTTTCAATCCTGGCTCTCCTGTTGTGGGAGCAGAGGCCAAAATTCGTGCTGTGCTCACTGTGCTGCTGGGCAGCTGAGAGACACCACCTGAGAATTTGGATTCAAATGGACTTTTAGGTATGAAACCGAGGAGAGACTGCAATGATGGTGACACCGTTGCAAAGCTGCTTGTGTGCTGAAGAGGCCCAGCACTAGCTTTCCCTGCTGGTCCTTCTGCCCTGGGAGCAGATGCCACTGTTCATTCTGTGCTGTGTTGCTGCGCAGCAGAGAGCAGGCTCTGGACTGATTCCATTCAAATGCTTTTCCTGAATGAAAGTGAGCAGTGAAAGCAATGATGGAGGAACCGATGTAAAGGTGATTGTGTGCTGAACAGGTCGAGCACCAGCTTTCAATCCTGGCTCTTCTGCTGTGGGAGCAGAGGCCAAACGTTCGTGCTGTACTCACCGTGCTGCTGGGCAGCTGAGAGTGACCACCTGAGAATTCGGATTCAAATGGACTTTTAGGGATGAAACCGAGGAGAGACTGTAATGATGGTGACACCGTTGCAAAGCTGCTTGTGTGCTGAAGAGGCCCAGCACTAGCTTTCCCTTCTGGTCCTTCTGCTGTCGAAGTAGAGGCCAAACGTTCCTGCTGTACTCACTGTGCTGCTGGGCAGCTGAGAGACACCACCTGAGAATTTGGATTCAAATGGACTTTTAGGTATGAAACCGAGGAGAGACTGCAATGATGATGACACCGTTGCAAAGCTGCTTGTGTGCTGAAGAAGCCCAGCACTAGCTTTCCCTGCTGGTCCTTCTGCTGTGGGAGCAGATGCCACTGTTCATTCTGGGCTGACTGCGTTGCTGCGCAGCCGAGAGAAGGCTCTGGACTGATTCCATTCAAATGCTTTTCCTGTATGAAAGTGAGCAGTGAAAGCAAGGATGCAGGCACCGGTGTAAAGGTGATTGTGTGCTGAAGAGGCCCAGCACCAGCTTTCAATCCTGGGTCTCCTGTGGTGGGAGCAGAGGCCAAAAGTTCGTGCTGTACTCACTGTGCTGCTGGGCAGCTGAGAGACACCACCTGAGAATTTGGATTCAAATGGAATTTTAGGTATGAAACCGAGGAGAGTTTGCAACGATGGTGACACCGTTGCAAAGCTGACTGTGTGCTGGAGAGTCAGAGCACTAGCTTTCCCCGCTGATCCTTCTTCCGTGGGAGCAGATGCCACTGTTCATTCTGTGCTGACTGTGTTGCTGCCAGCAGAGAGCAGGCTCTGGACTGATTCCATTCAAATGCTTTTCCTGTATGGAAGTGAGCAGTGAAATCAGCGATGGAAGCACCAATGTAAAGGGGATTGTGTGTTGAACAGGCCCAGCACCAGCTTTCAATCCTACCTGTTCTGCTGTGGGTGCAGAAGCCAAACGTTCATGCTGTACTCACTGTGCTGCTGGGCAGTTGAGAGAGACCACCAGAGAATTTGGATTGAAATGGACTTTTAGGTATGAAACCGAGGAGAGACTGCAATGATGGTGAAACCGTTGCAAAGCTGCTTGTGTGCTGAAGAGGCCCAGCACTAGCTTTCCGTGCTGATCCTTCTGCTGTGGGAGCAGATGCCACTGTTCATTCTGTGCTGACTGCGTTGCTGCGCAGCCGAGACAGGCTCTGGACTGATTCCATTCAAATGCTTTTCCTGTATGAAAGTGAGCAGTGAAAGCAACGATGCAGGCACCGGTGTAAAGGTGATTGTGTGCTGAAGAAGCCCAGCACCAGCTTTCAATCCTGGGTCTCCTGTGGTGGGAGCAGAAGCCAAAAGTTCGTGCTGTACTCACTGTGCTGCTGGGCAGCTGAGAGACACCACCTGAGAATTTGGATTCAAATGGACTTTTAGGTATGAAACCGAGGAGAGACTGCAATGATGGTGACACCGTTGCAAAGCTGCTTGAGTGCTGAAGAGGCCCAGCACTAGCTTTCCCTGCTGGTCCTTCTGCTGTGGGAGCAGATGCCACTGTTCATTCCTTGCTGATTGTGTTGATGTGCAGCCGAGAGCAGGCTCTGGACTGATTCCATTCAAATGCTTTTCCTGTATGAATGTGAGCAGTGAAAGCAACGATGGAGGCACCAATGTAAAGGGGATTGTGTGCTGAACAGGTCCAGCACCAGGATTCAATCCTGGCTCTTCTGCTGTGGGAGCAGAGGCCAAAAGTTCGTGCTGTACTCACTGTGCTGCTGGGCAGCTGAGAGACAAAACCTGAGAATTTGGATTCAAATGGACTTTTAGGTATGAAACCGAGGAGAGACTGCAATGATGGTGACACCATTGAAAAGCTGATTGTGTGCTGGAGAGTCAGAGAACTAGCTTTCCCTGCTGATCCTTCTGCCGTGGGAGCAGATGCCACTGTTCATTCTGTGCTGACTGTGTTGCTGCCAGCAGAGAGCAGGCTCTGGACGGATTCCATTCAAATGCTTTTCCTGTATGAGTGTGAGCAGTGAAAGCAACGATGGCAGCACCAATGTAAAGGTGATTGTGTGCTGAACAGGTCCAGCACCAGCTTTCAATCCTGGCTCTTCTGCTGTGGGAACAGAGGCCAAACGTTCGTGCTGTACTCACTGTGCTGCTGGGCAGCTGAGAGAGACCACCTGAGAATTTGGATTCAAATGGACTTTTAGGTATGAAACCGAGGAGAGACTGCAATGATGGTGACACCGTTGCAAAGCTGCTTGTGTGCTGAAGAGGCCCAGCACTAGCTTTCCCTGCTGTTCCTTCTGCCCTGGGAGCAGATGCCACTGTTCATTCTGTGCTGACTGCGTTGCTGCGCAGCCGAGAGCAGGCTCTGGACTGATTCCATTCAAATGCTTTTCCTGTATGAAAGTGAGCAGTGAAAGCAACGATGCAGGCACCGGTGTAAAGGCGATTGTGTGCTGAAGAGGCCCAGCACCAGCTTTCAATCCTGGGTCTCCTGTGGTGGGAGCAGAGGCCAAAAGTTCGTGCTGTGCTCACTGTGCTGCTGGGCAGCTGAGAGACACCACCTGAGAATTTGGATTCAATTGGACTTTTAGGTATGAAACCGAGGAGAGACTGCAATGATGGTGACACCGTTGCAAAGCTGCTTGTGAGCTGGAGAGTCAGAGCACTAGCTTTCCCTGCTGGTCCTTCTGCTGCGGGAGTAGAGGCCAAACGTTCGTGCTGTACTCACTGTGCTGCTGGGCAGCTGAGAGACACCACCTGAGAATTTGGATTCAAATGGACTTTTAGGTATGAAACCGAGGAGAGACTGCAATGATGGTGACACCGTTGCAAAGCTGATTGTGTGCTGGAGAGTCAGAGCACTAGTTTTCCCTGCTGATCCTTCTGCCGTGGGAGAAGATGCCACTGTTCATTCTGTGCTGACTGTGTTGCTGACAGCAGAGAGCAGGCTCTGGACTGATTCCATTCAAATGCTTTTCCTGTATGAATGTGAGCAGTGAAAGCAACGATGGAGGCACCAATGTAAAGGTGATTGTGTGCTGAACAGGTCAAGCACCAGCTTTCAATCCTGGCTTTTCTGCTGTGGGAGCAGAGGCCAAACCTTCGTGCTGTACTCACTGTGCTGCTGGGTAGCGGAGAGAGACCACCTGAGAATTTGGATTCAAATGGACTTTTAGGGATGAAACCGAGGAGAGACTGTAATGATGGTGACACCGTTGCAAAGAAGCTTGTGTGCTGAAGAGGCCCAGCACTAGCTTTCCCTGCTGGTCCTTCTGCTGTGGGAGTAGAGGCCAAACATTCGTGCTGTACTCACTGTGCTGCTTGGCATCTGAGAGAGACCACCTGGAAATTTGGATTCAAACGGACTTTTAGGTATGAAACCGAGGAGAGACTGCAATGATGGTGACACCGTTGCAAAGCTGCTTGTGTGCTGAAGAGGCCCAGCACTAGCTTTCCCTGCTGGTCCTTCTGCCCTGGGAGCAGATGCCACTGTTCATTCTGTGCTGTGTTGCTGCGCAGCAGAGAGCAGGCTCTGGACTTATTCCATTCAAATGCTTTTCCTGAATGAAAGTGAGCAGTGAAAGCAATGATGGAGGAACCGATGTAAAGGTGATTGTGTGCTGAACAGGTCGAGCAACAGCTTTCAATCCTGGCTCTTCTGCTGTGGGAGCAGAGGCCAAACGTTCGTGCTGTACTCACTGTGCGGCTGGGCAGCTGAGAGTTACCACCTGAGAATTTGGATTCAAATGGACTTTTAGGGATGAAACCGAGGAGAGACTGTAATGATGGTGACACCATTGCAAAGCTGCTTGTGTGCTGAAGAGGCCCAGCACTAGCTTTACCTGCTGGTCCTTCTGCTGTGGGAGCAGATGCCACTGTTCAATCTGTGCTGACTGTGTTGCTGCTCAGCTGACAGCAGTTTCTGGACTGATTCCATTCAAATGCTTTTCCTGTATGGAAATGAGCAGTGAAATCAGCGATGGAAGCACCAATGTAAAGGGGATTGTGTGCTGAACAGGTCCAGCACCAGCTTTCAATCCTGGCTCTTCTGCTGTGGGTGCAGAAGCCAAACGTTCATGCTGTACTCACTGTGCTGCTGGGCAGTTGAGAGAGACCACCAGAGAATTTGGATTGAAATGGACTTTTAGGTATGAAACCGAGGAGAGACTGCAATGATGGTGACACCGTTGCAAAGCTGACTGTGTGCTGGAGAGGCAGAGTACTAGCTTTCCCTGCTGGTCCTTCTGCTGTGGGAGCAGATGCCACTGTTCATTCTGTGCTCACCGTGTTGCTGCCAGCAGAGAGCAGGCTCTGGACTGATTCCATTCAAATGCTTTTCCTCTATGAAAGTGAGCAGTGAAATCAGCGATGGAGGCACCAATGTAAAGCTGCTTGTGTGCTGAAGAGGCCCAGCACTAGCTTTCCCTGCTGGTCCTTCTGCTGTCGGAGCAGATGCCACTTTTCATTCTGTGCTGACTGCGTTGCTGCGCAGCCGAGACAGGCTCTGGACTGATTCCATTCAAATGCTTTTCCTGTATGAAAGTGAGCAGTGAAAGCAACGATGCAGGCACCGGTGTAAAGGTGATTGTGTGCTGAAGAAGCCCAGCACCAGCTTTCAATCCTGGGTCTCCTGTGGTGGGAGCAGAAGCCAAAAGTTCGTGCTGTACTCACTGTGCTGCTGGGCAGCTGAGAGACACCACCTGAGAATTTGGATTCAAATGGACTTTTAGGTATGAAACCGAGGAGAGACTGCAATGATGGTGACACCGTTGCAAAGCTGCTTGTGTGCTGAAGAGGCCCAGCACTAGCTTTCCCTGCTGGTCATTCTGCGCTGGGAGCAGATGCCACTGTTCATTCTGTGCTCACTGTGTTGCTGCCAGCAGAGAGCAGGCTCTGGACTGATTCCATTCAAATGCTTTTCCTGTATGGAAGTGAGCAGTGAAAGCAACGATGGAGGCACCAATGTAAAGGTGATTGTGTGCTGAACAGGTCCAGCACCAGCTTTCAATCCTGGCTCTTCTGCTGTGGGAGTAGAGGCCAAACGTTCTTGCTGTACTCACTGTGCTGCTGGGCAGCTGAGAGTGACCACCTGAGAATTTGGATTCAAATGGACTTTTAGGGATGAAACTGAGGAGAGACTGTAATGATGGTGACACCGTTGCAAAGCTGCTTGTGTGCTGAAGAGGCCCAGCACTAGCTTTCCCTGCTGATCCTTCTGCCGTGGGAGCAGATGCCACTGTTCATTCTGTGCTGACTGTGTTGCTGCCAGCAGAGAGCAGGCTCTGGACTGATTCCATTCAAATGCTTTTCCTGTATGGAAGTGAGCAGTGAAATCAGCGATGGAAGCACCAATGTAAAGGGGATTGTGTGCTGAACAGGTCCAGCACCAGCTTTCAATCCTGGCTCTTCTGCTGTGGGAGCAGAGGCCAAACGTTCGTGCTGTACTCACTGTGCGGCTGGGCAGCTGAGAGACACCACCTGAGAATTTGGATTCAAATGGACTTTTAGGTATGAAACCGAGGAGACACTGCAATGATGGTGACACCGTTGCAAAGCTGACTGTGTGCTGGAGAGGCAGAGTACTCGCTTTCCCTGCTGGTCCTTCTGCTGTGCGAGCAGATGCCACTGTTCATTCTGTGCTGATTGTGTTGATGTGCAGCCGAGAGCAGGCTCTGGACTGATTCCATTCAAATGCTTTTCCTGTATGGAAGTGAGCAGTGAAGTCAGCGATCGAAGCACCAATGTAAAGGGGATTGTGTGCTGAACAGGTCGAGCACCAGCTTTCAATCCTGGCTCTTCTGCTGTGGGTGCAGAAGCCAAACGTTCATGCTGTATTCACTGTGCTGCTGGGCAGTGGAGAGAGACCACCAGAGAATTTGGATTCAAATGGACTTTTAGGTATGAAAACGAGGAGAGACTGCAATGATGGTGACACCGTTGCAAACCAGACTGTGTGCTAGAGAGGCAGAGTACTAGCTTTCCCTGCTGGTCCTTCTGCCCTGGGAGCAGATGCCACTGTTCATTCTGCCCTGACTGCGTTGCTGCGCAGCCGAGAGCAGGCTCTGGACTGATTCCATTCAAATGCTTTTCCTGTATGAAAGTGAGCAGTGAAAGCAACGATGCAGGCACGGGTGTAAAGGCGATTGTGTGCTGAAGAGGCCCAGCACCAGCTTTCAGTCCTGGGTCTCCTGTGGTGGGAGCTGAGGCCAAAAGTTCGTGCTGTACTCACTGTGCTGCTTGGCATCTGAGAGAGACCACCTGGAAATTTGGATTCAAACGGACTTTTAGGTATGAAACCGAGGAGAGACTGCAATGATGGTGACACCGTTGCAAAGCTGCTTGTGTGCTGAAGAGGCCCAGCACTAGCTTTACCTGCTGGTCCTTCTGCTGTCGGAGCAGATGCCACTGTTCAATCTGTGCTGACTGTGTTGCTGCTCAGCTGACAGCAGTTTCTGGACTGATTCCATTCAAATGCTTTTCCTGTATGGAAGTGAGCAGTGAAATCAGCGATGGAAGCACCAATGTAAAGGGGATTGTGTGCTGAAAAGGTCCAGCACCAGCTTTCAATCCTGGCTCTTCTGCTGTGGGTGCAGAAGCCAAACGTTCATGCTGTACTCACTGTGCTGCTGGGCAGTTGAGAGAGACCACCTGAGAATTTGGATTGAAATGGACTTTTAGGTATGAAACCGAGGAGAGACTGCAATGATGATGACACCGTTGCAAAGCTGACTGTGTGCTGGAGAGGCAGAGTACTAGCTTTGCCTGCTGGTCCTTCTGCTGTGGGAGCAGATGCCACTGTTCATTCTGTGCTCACCGTGTTGCTGCCAGCAGAGAGCAGGCTCTGGACTGATTCCATTCAAATGCTTTTCCTGTATGAAAGTGAGCAGTGAAATCAGCGATGGAGGCACCAATGTAAAGGTGATTGTGTGCTGAACAGGTCCAGCACCAGCTTTCAATCCCGGCTCTTCTGCTGTGGGAGTAGAGGCCAAAAGTTCGTGCTGTACTCACTGTGCTGCTGGGCAGCTGAGAGACACCACCTGAGAATTTGGATTCAAATGGACTTTTAGGGATGAAACCGAGGAGAGTTTGCAATGATGGTGACACCGTTGCAAAGCTGACTGTGTGCTGGAGAGTCAGAGCACTAGCTTTCCCTGCTGATCCTTCTGCCGTGGGAGCAGATGCCGCTGTTCATTCTGTGCTCACTGTGTTGCTGCCAGCAGAGAGCAGGCTCTGGACTGATTCCATTCAAATGCTTTTCCTGTATGGAAGTGAGCAGTGAAATCAGCGATGGAAGCACCAATGTAAAGGGGATTGTGTGCTGAACAGGCCCAGCACCAGCTTTCAATCCTACCTGTTCTGCTGTGGGTGCAGAAGCCAAACGTTCATGCTGTACTCACTGTGCTGCTGGGCAGTTGAGAGAGACCACCAGAGAATTTGGATTGAAATGGACTTTTAGGTATGAAACCGAGGAGAGACTGCAATGATGGTGAAACCGTTGCAAAGCTGCTTGTGTGCTGAAGAGGCCCAGCACTAGCTTTCCCTACTGGTCCTTCTGCCGTGGGAGCAGATGCCACTGTTCATTCTGTGCTGACTGCGTTGCTGCGCAGCCGAGACAGGCTCTGGACTGATTCCATTCAAATGCTTTTCCTGTATGAAAGAGAGCAGGGAAAGCAAAGATGCAGGCACCGGTGTAAAGGTGATTGTGTGCTGAAGAAGCCCAGCACCAGCTTTCAATCCTGGGTCTCCTGTGGTGGGAGCAGAAGCCAAAAGTTCGTGCTGTACTCACTGTGCTGCTGGGCAGCTGAGAGACACCACCAGAGAATTTGGATTCAAATGGACTTTTAGGTATGAAACCGAGGAGAGTTTGCAATGATGGTGACACCGTTGCAAAGCTGACTGTGTGCTGGAGAGTCAGAGCACTAGCTTTCCCTGCTGATCCTTCTGCCGTGGGAGCAGATGCCACTGTTCATTCTGTGCTGACTGTGTTGCTGCCAGCAGAGAGCAGGCTCTGGACTGATTCCATTCAAATGCTTTTCCTTTATGGAAGTGAGCAGTGAAATCAGCGATGGAAGCACCAATGTAAAGGGGATTGTGTGCTGAACAGGCCCAGCACCAGCTTTCAATCCTGGCTCTTCTGCTGTGGGTGCAGAAGCCAAACGTTCATGCTGTACTCACTGTGCTGCTGGGCAGTTGAGAGAGACCACCAGAGAATTTGGATTGAAATGGACTTTTAGGTATGAAACCGAGGAGAGACTGCAATGATGGTGACACCGTTGCAAAGCTGACTGTGTGCTGGAGAGGCAGAGTACTAGCTTTCCCTGCTGGTCCTTCTGCTGTGGGAGCAGATGCCACTGTTCATTCTGTGCTCACCGTGTTGCTGCCAGCAGAGAGCAGGCTCTGGACTGATTCCATTCAAATGCTTTTCCTCTATGAAAGTGAGCAGTGAAATCAGCGATGGAGTCACCAATGTAAAGGGGATTGTGTGCTGAACAGGTCCAGCACCAGCTTTCAATCCTGGCTCTTCTGCTGTGGGAGCAGAGGCCAAACGTTCATGCTGTACTCACTGTGCGGCTGGGCAGTTGAGAGACACCACCTGAGAATTTGGATTGAAATGGACTTTTAGGTATGAAACCGAGGAGAGTTTGCAACGATGGTGACACCGTTGCAAAGCTGACTGTGTGCTGGAGAGTCAGAGCACTAGCTTTCCCTGCTGATCCTTCTGCCGTGGGAGCAGATGCCACTGTTCATTCTGTGCTCTCTGTGTTGCTGCCAGCAGAGAGCAGGCTCTGGACTGATTCCATTCAAATGCTTTTCCTGTATGGAAGTGAGCAGTGAAATCAGCGATGGAAGCACCAATGTAAAGGGGATTGTGTGCTGAACAGGCCCAGCACCAGCTTTCAATCCTACCTGTTCTGCTGTGGGTGCAGAAGCCAAACGTTCATGCTGTACTCACTGTGCTGCTGGGCAGTTGAGAGAGACCACCAGAGAATTTGGATTGAAATGGACTTTTAGGTATGAAACCGAGGAGAGACTGCAATGATGGTGAAACCGTTGCAAAGCTGCTTGTGTGCTGAAGAGGCCCAGCACTAGCTTTCCCTACTGGTCCTTCTGCTGTGGGAGCAGATGCCACTGTTCATTCTGTGCTGACTGCGTTGCTGCGCAGCCGAGACAGGCTCTGGACTGATTCCATTCAAATGCTTTTCCTGTATGAAAGTGAGCAGTGAAAGCAACGATGCAGGCACCGGTGTAAAGGTGATTGTGTGCTGAACAGGTCCATCACCAGCTTTCAATCCTGGCTCTTCTGCTGTGGGAGTAGAGGCCAAACGTTCTTGCTGTACTCACTGTGCTGCTGGGCAGCTGAGAGTGACCAACTGACAATTTGGATTCAAATGGACTTTTAGGGATGAAACCGAGGAGAGACTGTAATGATGGTGACACCGTTGCAAAGCTGCTTGTGTGCTGAAGAGGCCCAGCACTAGCTTTCCCTGCTGATCCTTCTGCCGTGGGAGCAGATGCCACTGTTCATTCTGTGCTGACTGTGTTGCTGCCAGCAGAGAGCAGGCTCTGGACTGATTCCATTCAAATGCTTTTCCTCTATGAAAGTGAGCAGTGAAATCAGCGATGGAGGCACCAATGTAAAGGTGATTGTGTGCTGAACAGGTCCAGCACCAGCTTTCAATCCTGGCTCTTCTGCTGTGGGAGCAGAGGCCAAACGTTCGTACTGTACTCACTGTGCGGCTGGGCAGCTGAGAGACACCACCTGAGAATTTGGATTCAAATGGACTTTTAGGTATGAAACCGAGGAGAGACTGCAATGATGATGACACTGTTGCAAAGCTGCTTGTGTGCTGAAGAGGCCCAGCACTAGCTTTCCCTGCTGGTCCTTCTGCTGTCGGAGCAGATGCCACTGTTCATTCTGTGCTGACTGTGTTGCTGCGCAGCAGGGAGCAGCCTCTGGACTGATTCCATTCAAATGCTTTTCCTGTATGAATGTGAGCAGTGAAAGGAACGATGGAGGCACCAATGTAAAGGTGATTGTGTGCTGAAGAGGCCCAGCACCAGCTTTCAATCCTGGGTCTCCTGTGGTGGGAGCAGAGGCCAAAAGTTCGTGCTGTACTCACTGTGCTGCTGGGCAGCTGAGAGACACCACCTGAGAATTTGGATTCAAATGGACTTATAGGTATGAAACCGAGGAGAGACTGCAATGATGGTGACACCGTTGCAAAGCTGACTGTGAGCTGGAGAGTCAGAGCACTAGCTTTCCCTGCTGATCCTTCTGCCGTGGGAGAAGATGCCACTCTTCATTCTCTGCTGATTGCGTTGCTGCGCAGCACAGAGCAGGCTCTGGACTGATTCCATTCAAATGCTTTTCCTGTATGAATGTGAGCAGAGAAAGCAACGATGGAGGAACCAATGTAAAGGTGATTGTGTGCTGAACAGGTCCAGCACCAGCTTTCAATCCTGGCTCTTCTGCTGTGGGAGCAGAGGCCAAACGTTCGTGCTGCACTCACTGTGCTGCTGGGCAGCTGAGAGAGACCACCTGAGAATTTGGATTCAAATGGACTTTTCGGTATGAAACCGAGGAGAGACTGCAATCATGGTGACACCGTTGCAAAGCTGCTTGTGTGCTGAAGAGGCCCAGCACTAGCTTTCCCTGCTGGTCCTTCTGCTGTGGGAGCAGATGCCACTGTTCATTCTGTGCTGTGTTGCTGCGCAGCAGAGAGCAGGCTCTGGACTGATTCCATTCAAATGCTTTTCCTGAATGAAAGTGAGCAGTGAATGCAATGATGGAGGAACTGATGTAAAGGTGATTGTGTGCTGAACAGGTCCAGCACCAGCTTTCAATCGTGGCTCTTCTGCTGTGGGAGCAGAGGCCAAACGTTCGTGCTGTACTCACTGTGCTGCTGGGCAGCTGAGAGTGACCACCTGGGAATTTGGATTCAAATGGACTTTTAGGGATGAAACCGAGGAGAGACTGTAATGATGGTGACACCGTTGCAAAGCTGCTTGTGTGCTGAAGAGGCCCAGCACTAGCTTTCCCTGCTGGTCCTTCTGCTGTGGGAGTAGAGGCCAAAAGTTCGTGCTGTACTCACTGTGCTGCTGGGCAGCTGAGAGACACCACCTGAGAATTTGGATTCAAATGGACTTTTAGGTATGAAACCGAGGAGAGACTGCAATGATGGTGACACCGTTGCAAAGCTGATTGTGTGCTGGAGAGTCAGAGCACTAGCTTTCCCTGCTGATCCTTCTGCCGTGGGAGCAGATGCCACTGTTCATTCTGTGCTGACTGTGTTGCTGCCAGCAGAGAGGAGGCTCTGCACTGATTCCATTCAAATGCTTTTCCTCTATGAAAGTGAGCAGTGAAAGCAACGATGGAGGCACCAATGTAAAGGTGATTGTGTGCTGAACAGGTCAAGCACCAGCTTTCAATCCTGGCTCTTCTGCTGTGGGAGCAGAGGCCAAACGTTTGTGCTGTACTCTCAGCTGGGCAGCTGAGAGAGACCACCTGAGAATTTGGATTCAATTGGACTTTTAGGTATGAAACCGAGCAGAGACTGCAATGATGGTGACACCGTTGCAAAGCTGACTGTGTGCTGGAGAGGCAGAGTACTAGCTTTCCCTGCTGGTCCTTCTGCTGTGCGAGCAGATGCCACTGTTCATTCTGTGCTGATTGTGTTGATGTGCAGCCGAGAGCAGGCTCTGGACTGATTCCATTCAAATGCTTTTCCTGTATGAAAGTGAGCAGTGAAGTCAGCGATGGAAGCACCAATGTAAAGGGGATTGTGTGCTGAACAGGTCCAGCACCAGCTTTCAATCCTGGCTCTTCTGCTGTGGGTGCAGAAGCCAAACGTTCATGCTGTATTCACTGTGCTGCTGGGCAGTGGAGAGAGACCACCAGAGAATTTGGATTCAAATGGACTTTTAGGTATGAAAACGAGGAGAGACTGGAATGATGGTGACACCGTTGCAAACCTGACTGTGTGCTAGAGAGGCAGAGTACTAGCTTTCCCTGCTGGTCCTTCTGCCGTGGGAGCAGATGCCACTGTTCATTCTGCGCTGACTGCGTTGCTGCGCAGCCGAGAGCAGGCTCTGGACTGATTCCATTCAAATGCTTTTCCTGTATGAAAGTGAGCAGTGAAAGCAACGATGCAGGCACCCGTGTAAAGGCGATTCTGTGCTGAAGAGGCCCAGCACCAGCTTTCAATCCTGGGTCTCCTGTGGTGGGAGCAGAGGCCAAAAGTTCGTGCTGTACTCACTGTGCTGCTTGGCATCTGAGAGAGACCACCTGGAAATTTGGATTCAAACGGACTTTTAGGTATGAAACCGAGGAGAGACTGCAATGATGGTGACACCGTTGCAAAGCTGCTTGTGTGCTGAAGAGGCCCAGCACTAGCTTTCCCTGCTGGTCCTTCTGCCCTGGGAGCAGATGCCACTGATCATTCTGTGCTGTGTTGCTGCGCAGCAGAGAGCAGGCTCTGGACTTATTCCATTCAAATGCTTTTCCTGAATGAAAGTGAGCAGTGAAAGCAATGATGGAGGAACCGATGTAAAGGTGATTGTGTGCTGAACAGGTCGAGCAACAGCTTTCAATCCTGGCTCTTCTGCTGTGGGAGCAGAGGCCAAACGTTCGTGCTGTACTCACTGTGCTGCTGTATGGCTGAGAGAGACCACCTGAGAATTTGGATTCAAATGGACTTTTAGGGATGAAACCGAGGAGAGACTGCAATGATGGTGACACCGTTGCAAAGCTGCTTGTGTGCTGAAGAAGCCCAGCACTAGCTTTCCCTGCTGGTCCTTCTGCTGTGGGAGCAGATGCCCCTGTTCATTCTGTGCTGTGTTGCTGCCAGCAGAGAGCAGGCTCTGGACTGATTCCATTCAAATGCTTTTCCTGTATGAAAGTGAGCAGTGAAATCAGCGATGGAGGCACCAATGTAAAGGGGATTGTGTGCTGAACAGGTCCAGCACCAGCTTTCAATCCTGGCTCTTCTGCTGTGGGTGTAGAAGCCAAACGTTCATGCTGTACTCACTGTGCTGCTGGGCAGTTGAGAGAGACCACCAGAGAATTTGGATTGAAATGGACTTTTAGGTATGAAACCGAGGAGAGACTGCAATGATGGTGACACCGTTGCAAAGCTGACTGTGTGCTGGAGAGGCAGAGTACTAGCTTTCCCTGCTGGTCCTTCTGCTGTGGGAGCAGATGCCACTGTTCATTCTGTGCTCACCGTGTTGCTGCCAGCAGAGAGCAGGCTCTGGACTGATTCCATTCAAATGCTTTTCCTCTATGAAAGTGAGCAGTGAAATCAGCGATGGAGGCACCAATGTAAAGGTGATTGTGTGCTGAGCAGGTCCAGCACCAGCTTTCAATCCTGTCTCTTCTGCTGTGGGAGCAGAGGCCAAACGTTCATGCTGTACTCACTGTGCGGCTGGGCAGCTGAGAGACACCGCCTGAGAATTTGGATTCAAATGGACTTTTAGGTATGAAACCGAGGAGAGACTGCAATGATGATGACACCGTTGCAAAGCTGCTTGTGTGCTGAAGTGGCCCAGCACTAGCTTTCCCTGCTGGTCCTTCTGCTGTGGGAGCAGATGCCACTGTTCATTCTGTGCTGACTGTGTTGCTGCGCAGCAGGGAGCAGCCTCTGGACTGATTCCATTCAAATGCTTTTCCTGTATGAATGTGAGCAGTGAAAGGAACGATGGAGGCACCAATGTAAAGGTGATTGTGTGCTGAAGAGGCCCAGCACCAGCTTTCAATCCTGGGTCTCCTGTGGTGGGAGCAGAGGCCAAAAGTTCGTGCTGTACTCACTGTGCTGCTGGGCAGCTGAGAGACACCACCTGAGAATTTGGATTCAAATGGACTTTTAGGTATGAAACCGAGGAGAGTTTGCAATGATGGTGACACCGTTGCAAAGCTGACTGTGAGCTGGAGAGTCAGAGCACTAGCTTTCCCTGCTGATCCTTCTGCCGTGGGAGCAGATGCCACTCTTCATTCTCTGCTGATTGCGTTGCTGCGCAGCACAGAGCAGCCTCTGGACTGATTCCATTCAAATGCTTTTCCTGTATGAATGTGAGCAGTGAAAGCAACGATGGAGGCACCAATGTAAAGGTGATTGTGTGCTGAACAGGTCCAGCACCAGCTTTCAATCCTGGCTCTTCTGCTGTGGGAGCAGAGGCCAAACGTTCGTGCTGTACTCACTGTGCTGCTGGGCAGCTGAGAGTGACCACCTGACAATTTGGATTCAAATGGACTTTTAGGGATGAAACCGAGGAGAGACTGTAATGATGGTGACACCGTTGCAAAGCTGCTTGTGTGCTGAAGAGGCCCAGCACTAGCTTTCCCTGCTGATCCTTCTGCCGTGGGAGCAGATGCCACTGTTCATTCTGTGCTGACTCTGTTGCTGCCAGCAGAGAGCAGGCTCTGGACTGATTCCATTCAAATGCTTTTCCTGTATGGAAGTGAGCAGTGAAATCAGCGATGGAAGCACCAATGTAAAGGGGATTGTGTGCTGAACAGGTCCAGCACCAGCTTTCAATCCTGGCTCTTCTGCTGTGGGTGCAGAAGCCAAACGTTCGTGCTGTACTCACTGTGCTGCTGGGCAGTTGAGAGAGACCACCTGAGAATTTGGATTGAAATGGACTTTTAGGTATGAAACCGAGGAGAGACTGCAATGATGGTGACACCGTTGCAAAGCTGACTGTGTGCTGGAGAGGCAGAGTACTAGCTTTCCCTGCTGGTCCTTCTGCTGTGGGAGCAGATGCCACTGTTCATTCTGTGCTCACCGTGTTGCTGCCAGCAGAGAGCAGGCTCTGGACTGATTCCATTCAAATGCTTTTCCTCTATGAAAGTGAGCAGTGAAATCAGCGATGGAGTCACCAATGTAAAGGTGATTGTGTGCTGAACAGGTCCAGCACCAGCTTTCAATCCTGGCTCTTCTGCTGTGGGAGCAGAGGCCAAACGTTCGTGCTGTACTCACTGTGCGGCTGGGCAGTTGAGAGACACCACCTGAGAATTTGGATTCAAATGGACTTTTAGGTATGAAACCGAGGAGAGTTTGCAACGCTGGTGACACCGTTGCAAAGCTGACTGTGTGCTGGAGAGTCAGAGCACTAGCTTTCCCTGCTGATCCTTCTGCCGTGGGAGCAGATGCCACTGTTCATTCTGTGCTCACTGTGTTGCTGCCAGCAGAGAGCAGGCTCTGGACTGATTCCATTCAAATGCTTTTCCTGTATGAAAGTGAGCAGTGAAAGCAAGGATGCAGGCACCGGTGTAAAGCTGATTGTGTGCTGAAGAGGCCCAGCACCAGCTTTCAATCCTGGGTCTTCTGCTGTGGGAGCAGAGGGCAAAAGTTCGTGCTGTACTCACTGTGCGGCTGGGCAGTTGAGAGACACCACCAGAGAATTTGGATTCAAATGGACTTTTAGGTATGAAACCGAGGAGATACTGCAATGATGGTGACACCGTTGCAAAGCTGACTGTGTGCTGGAGAGTCAGAGCACTAGCTTTCCCTGCTGATCCTTCTGCTGTGGGAGCAGATGCCACTGTTCATTCTGTGCTCACTGTGTTGCTGCCAGCAGAGAGCAGGCTCTGGACTGATTCCATTCAAATGCTTTTCCTGTATGGAAGTGAGCAGTGAAATCAGCGATGGAAGCACCAATGTAAAGGGGATTGTGTGCTGAACAGGTCCAGCACCAGCTTTCAATCCTGGCTCTTCTGCTGTGGGAGCAGAGGCCAAACGTTCGTGCTGTACTCACTGTGCTGCTGGTCAGCTGAGAGACACCACCTGAGAATTTGGATTCAAATGGACTTTTAGGTATGAAACCGAGGAGAGACTGCAATGATGGTGACACCGTTGCAAAGCTGACTGTGAGCTGGAGAGTCAGAGCACTAGCTTTCCCTGCTGGTCCTTCTGCCGTGGGAGCAGATGCCACTCTTCATTCTCGGCTGATTGCGTTGCTGCGCAGCACAGAGCAGCCTCTGGACTGATTCCATTCAAATGCTTTTCCTGTATGAAAGTGAGCAGTGAAATCAGCGATGGAGTCACCAATGTAAAGGTGATTGTGTGCTGAACAGGTCCAGCACCAGCTTTCAATCCTGGCTCTTCTGCTGTGGGAGCAGAGGCCAAACGTTCCTGCTGTACTCACTGTGCGGCTGGGCAGTTGAGAGACACCACCTGAGAATTTGGATTCAAATGGAATTTAGGTATGAAACCGAGGAGAGACTGCAATGATGGTGAAACCGTTGCAAAGCTGCTTGTGTGCTGAAGAGGCCCAGCACTAGCTTTCCCTACTGGTCCTTCTGCCGTGGGTGCAGATGCCACTGTTCATTCTGTGCTGACTGCGTTGCTGCGCAGGTGAGACAGGCTCTGGACTGATTCCATTCAAATGCTTTTCCTGTATGAAAGTGAGCAGTGAAAGCAAAGATGCAGGCACCGGTGTAAAGGTGATTGTGTGCTGAACAGGCCCAGCACCAGCTTTCAATCCTGGGTCTCCTGTGGTGGGAGCAGAAGCCAAAAGTTCATGCTGTACTCACTGTGCTGCTGGGCAGTTGAGAGAGACCACCAGAGAATTTGGATTGAAATGGACTTTTAGGTATGAAACCGAGGAGAGACTGCAATGATGGTGACACCGTTGCAAAGCTGACTGTGTGCTGGAGAGGCAGAGTACTAGCTTTCCCTGCTGGTCCTTCTGCTGTGGGAGCAGATGCCACTGTTCATTCTGTGCTCACCGTGTTGCTGCCAGCAGAGAGCAGGCTCTGGACTGATTCCATTCAAATGCTTTTCCTCTATGAAAGTGAGCAGTGAAAGGAACGATGGAGGCACCAATGTAAAGGTGATTGTGTGCTGAGCAGGTCCAGCACCAGCTTTCAATCCTGGCTCTTCTGCTGTGGGAGCAGAGGCCAAACGTTCGTGCTGTACTCACTGTGCTGCTGGGCAGCTGAGAGAGACCACCTGAGAATTTGGATTCAAATGGACTTTTAGGTATGAAACCGAGGAGAGTTTGCAATGATGGTGACACCGTTGCAAAGCTGATTGTGTGCTGGAGAGTCAGAACCCTAGCTTTCCCTGCTGGTCTTCTGCCCTGGGAGCAGATGCCACTGTTCATTCTGGGCTGACTGCGATGCTGCGCAGCCGAGAGAAGGCTCTGGACTGATTCCATTCAAATGCTTTTCCTGTATGAAAGTGAGCAGTGAAAGCAAGGATGCAGGCACCGGTGTAAAGCTGATTGTGTGCTGAAGAGGCCCAGCACCAGCTTTCAATCCTGGGTCTTCTGCTGTGGGAGCAGAGGGCAAAAGTTCGTGCTGTACTCACTGTGCTGCTGGGCAGCTGAGAGACACCACCAGAGAATTTGGATTCAAATGGACTTTTAGGTATGAAACCGAGGAGAGTTTCTAATGATGGTGACACCGTTGCAAAGCTGACTGTGTGCTGGAGAGTCAGAGCACTAGCTTTCCCTGCTGATCCTTCTGCTGTGGGAGCAGATGCCACTGTTCATTCTGTGCTCACCGTGTTGCTGCCAGCAGAGAGCAGGCTCTGGACTGATTCCATTCAAATGCTTTTCCTGTATGAAAGTGAGCAGTGAAATCAGCGATGGAGTCACCAATGTAAAGGTGATTGTGTGCTGAACAGGTCCAGCACCAGCTTTCAATCCTGGCTCTTCTGCTGTGGGAGCAGAGGCCAAACGTTCCTGCTGTACTCACTGTGCGGCTGGGCAGTTGAGAGACACCACCTGAGAATTTGGATTCAAATGGACTTTTAGGTATGAAACCGAGGAGAGTTTGCAACGATGGTGACACCGTTGCAAAGCTGACTGTGTGCTGGAGAGTCAGAGCACTAGCTTTCCCTGCTGATCCTTCTGCCGTGGGAGCAGATGCCACTGTTCATTCTGTGCTCACTGTGTTGCTGCCAGCAGAGAGCAGGCTCTGGACTGATTCCATTCAAATGCTTTTCCTGTATGGAAGTGAGCAGTGAAATCAGCGATGGAAGCACCAATGTAAAGGGGATTGTGTGTTGAAGAGGCCCAGCACCAGCTTTCAATCCTACCTGTTCTGCTGTGGGTGCAGAAGCCAAACGTTCATGCTGTACTCACTGTGCTGCTGGGCAGTTGAGAGAGACCACCAGAGAATTTGGATTGAAATGGACTTTTAGGTATGAAACCGAGGAGAGACTGCAATGATGGTGAAACCGTTGCAAAGCTGCTTGTGTGCTGAAGAGGCCCAGCACTAGCTTTCCCTGCTGGTCCTTCTGCCGTGGGAGCAGATGCCACTGTTCATTCTGTGCTGACTGCGTTGCTGCGCAGCCGAGACAGGCTCTGGACTGATTCCATTCAAATGCTTTTCCTGTATGAAAGTGAGCAGTGAAAGCAAAGATGCAGGCACCGGTGTAAAGGTGATTGTGTGCTCAAGAAGCCCAGCACCAGCTCTCAATCCTGGGTCTCCTGTGGTGGGAGCAGAAGCCAAAAGTTCGTGCTGTACTCACTGTGCTGCTGGGCAGCTGAGAGACACCACCAGAGAATTTGGATTCAAATGGACTTTTAGGTATGAAACCGAGGAGAGTTTGCAATGATGGTGACACCGTTGCAAAGCTGACTGTGTGCTGGAGAGTCAGAGCACTAGCTTTCCCTGCTGATCCTTCTGCCGTGGGAGCAGATGCCACTGTTCATTCTGTGCTGACTGTGTTGCTGCCAGCAGAGAGCAGGCTCTGGACTGATTCCATTCAAATGCTTTTCCTTTATGAAAGTGAGCAGTGAAATCAGCGATGGAAGCACCAATGTAAAGGGGATTGTGTGCTGAACAGGTCCAGCACCAGCTTTCAATCCTGGCTCTTCTGCTGTGGGAGCAGAGGCCAAACGTTCGTGCTGTACTCACTGTGCTGCTGGGCAGCTGAGAGTGACCACCTGGGAATTTGGATTCAAATGGACTTTTAGGGATTAAACCGAGGAGAGACTGTAATGATGGTGACACCGTTGCAAAGCTGCTTGTGTGCTGAAGAGGCCCAGCACTAGCTTTCCCTGCTGGTCCTTCTGCTGTGGGAGTAGAGGCCAAAAGTTCGTGCTGTACTCACTGTGCTGCTGGGCAGCTGAGAGACACCACCTGAGAATTTGGATTCAAATGGACTTTTAGGTATGAAACCGAGGAGAGACTGCAATGATGGTGACACCGTTGCAAAGCTGATTGTGTGCTGGAGAGTCAGAGCACTAGCTTTCCCTGCTGATCCTTCTGCCGTGGGAGCAGATGCCACTGTTCATTCTGTGCTGACTGTGTTGCTGCCAGCAGAGAGGAGGCTCTGCACTGATTCCATTCAAATGCTTTTCCTCTATGAAAGTGAGCAGTGAAAGCAACGATGGAGGCACCAATGTAAAGGTGATTGTGTGCTGAACAGGTCAAGCACCAGCTTTCAATCCTGGCTCTTCTGCTGTGGGAGCAGAGGCCAAACGTTCGTGCTGTACTCTCAGCTGGGCAGCTGAGAGAGACCACCTGAGAATTTGGATTCAAATGGACTTTTAGGTATGAAACCGAGCAGAGACTGCAATGATGGTGACACCGTTGCAAAGCTGACTGTGTGCTGGAGAGGCAGAGTACTAGCTTTCCCTGCTGGTCCTTCTGCTGTGCGAGCAGATGCCACTGTTCATTCTGTGATGATTGTGTTGATGTGCAGCCGAGAGCAGGCTCTGGACTGATTCCATTCAAATGCTTTTCCTGTATGGAAGTGAGCAGTGAAGTCAGCGATGGAAGCACCAATGTAAAGGGGATTGTGTGCTGAACAGGTCCAGCACCAGCTTTCAATCCTGGCTCTTCTGCTGTGGGTGCAGAAGCCAAACGTTCATGCTGTATTCACTGTGCTGCTGGGCAGTGGAGAGAGACCACCAGAGAATTTGGATTCAAATGGACTTTTAGGTATGAAAACGAGGAGAGACTGCAATGATGGTGACACCGTTGCAAACCTGACTGTGTGCTAGAGAGGCAGAGTACTAGCTTTCCCTGCTGGTCCTTCTGCCGTGGGAGCAGATGCCACTGTTCATTCTGCGCTGACTGCGTTGCTGCGCAGCCGAGAGCAGGCTCTGGACTGATTCCATTCAAATGCTTTTCCTGTATGAAAGTGAGCAGTGAAAGCAACGATGCAGGCACCCGTGTAAAGGCGATTCTGTGCTGAAGAGGCCCAGCACCAGCTTTCAATCCTGGGTCTCCTGTGGTGGGAGCAGAGGCCAAAAGTTCGTGCTGTACTCACTGTGCTGCTTGGCATCTGAGAGAGACCACCTGGAAATTTGGATTCAAACGGACTTTTAGGTATGAAACCGAGGAGAGACTGCAATGATGGTGACACCGTTGCAAAGCTGCTTGTGTGCTGAAGAGGCCCAGCACTAGCTTTCCCTGCTGGTCCTTCTGCCCTGGGAGCAGATGCCACTGATCATTCTGTGCTGTGTTGCTGCGCAGCAGAGAGCAGGCTCTGGACTTATTCCATTCAAATGCTTTTCCTGAATGAAAGTGAGCAGTGAAAGCAATGATGGAGGAACCGATGTAAAGGTGATTGTGTGCTGAACAGGTCGAGCAACAGCTTTCAATCCTGGCTCTTCTGCTGTGGGAGCAGAGGCCAAACGTTCGTGCTGTACTCACTGTGCTGCTGTATGGCTGAGAGAGACCACCTGAGAATTTGGATTCAAATGGACTTTTAGGGATGAAACCGAGGAGAGACTGCAATGATGGTGACACCGTTGCAAAGCTGCTTGTGTGCTGAAGAAGCCCAGCACTAGCTTTCCCTGCTGGTCCTTCTGCTGTGGGAGCAGATGCCCCTGTTCATTCTGTGCTGTGTTGCTGCCAGCAGAGAGCAGGCTCTGGACTGATTCCATTCAAATGCTTTTCCTGTATGAAAGTGAGCAGTGAAATCAGCGATGGAGGCACCAATGTAAAGGGGATTGTGTGCTGAACAGGTCCAGCACCAGCTTTCAATCCTGGCTCTTCTGCTGTGGGTGTAGAAGCCAAACGTTCATGCTGTACTCACTGTGCTGCTGGGCAGTTGAGAGAGACCACCAGAGAATTTGGATTGAAATGGACTTTTAGGTATGAAACCGAGGAGAGACTGCAATGATGGTGACACCGTTGCAAAGCTGACTGTGTGCTGGAGAGGCAGAGTACTAGCTTTCCCTGCTGGTCCTTCTGCTGTGGGAGCAGATGCCACTGTTCATTCTGTGCTCACCGTGTTGCTGCCAGCAGAGAGCAGGCTCTGGACTGATTCCATTCAAATGCTTTTCCTGTATGAAAGTGAGCAGTGAAATCAGCGATGGAGGCACCAATGTAAAGGTGATTGTGTGCTGAACAGGTCCAGCACCAGCTTTCAATCCTGTCTCTTCTGCTGTGGGAGCAGAGGCCAAACGTTCATGCTGTACTCACTGTGCGGCTGGGCAGCTGAGAGACACCGCCTGAGAATTTGGATTCAAATGGACTTTTAGGTATGAAACCGAGGAGAGACTGCAATGATGATGACACCGTTGCAAAGCTGCTTGTGTGCTGAAGTGGCCCAGCACTAGCTTTACCTGCTGGTCCTTCTGCTGTGGGAGCAGATGCCACTGTTCATTCTGTGCTGACTGTGTTGCTGCGCAGCAGGGAGCAGCCTCTGGACTGATTCCATTCAAATGCTTTTCCTGTATGAATGTGAGCAGTGAAAGGAACGATGGAGGCACCAATGTAAAGGTGATTGTGTGCTGAAGAGGCCCAGCACCAGCTTTCAATCCTGGGTCTCCTGTGGTGGGAGCAGAGGCCAAAAGTTCGTGCTGTACTCACTGTGCTGCTGGGCAGCTGAGAGACACCACCTGAGAATTTGGATTCAAATGGACTTTTAGGTATGAAACCGAGGAGAGTTTGCAATGATGGTGACACCGTTGCAAAGCTGACTGTGAGCTGGAGAGTCAGAGCACTAGCTTTCCCTGCTGATCCTTCTGCCGTGGGAGCAGATGCCACTCTTCATTCTCTGCTGATTGCGTTGCTGCGCAGCACAGAGCAGCCTCTGGACTGATTCCATTCAAATGCTTTTCCTGTATGAATGTGAGCAGTGAAAGCAACGATGGAGGCAGCAATGTAAAGGTGATTGTGTGCTGAACAGGTCCAGCACCAGCTTTCAATCCTGGCTCTTCTGCTGTGGGAGCAGAGGCCAAACGTTCGTGCTGTACTCACTGTGCGGCTGGGCAGTTGAGAGACACCACCTGAGAATTTGGATTCAAATGGACTTTTAGGTATGAAACCGAGGAGAGTTTGCAACGATGGTGACACCGTTGCAAAGCTGACTGTGTGCTGGAGAGTCAGAGCACTAGCTTTCCCTGCTGATCCTTCTGCCGTGGGAGCAGATGCCACTGTTCATTCTGTGCTCACTGTGTTGCTGCCAGCCGAGAGCAGGCTCTGGACTGATTCCATTCAAATGCTTTTCCTGTATGAAAGTGAGCAGTGAAAGCAAGGATGCAGGCACCGGTGTAAAGCTGATTGTGTGCTGAAGAGGCCCAGCACCAGCTTTCAATCCTGGGTCTTCTGCTGTGGGAGCAGAGGGCAA
Organism: Pezoporus flaviventris; assembly: GCF_033815535.1. Classification (NCBI taxonomy): domain Eukaryota; kingdom Metazoa; phylum Chordata; class Aves; order Psittaciformes; family Psittacidae; genus Pezoporus; species Pezoporus flaviventris. The sequence continues at coordinate 61,451 of NW_026892977.1, forward strand.
AAGTTCGTGCTGTACTCACTGTGCTGCTGGGCAGCTGAGAGACACCACCAGAGAATTTGGATTCAAATGGACTTTTAGGTATGAAACCGAGGAGATACTGCAATGATGGTGACACCGTTGCAAAGCTGACTGTGTGCTGGAGAGTCAGAGCACTAGCTTTCCCTGCTGATCCTTCTGCTGTGGGAGCAGATGCCACTGTTCATTCTGTGCTCACTGTGTTGCTGCCAGCAGAGAGCAGGCTCTGGACTGATTCCATTCAAATGCTTTTCCTGTATGGAAGTGAGCAGTGAAATCAGCGATGGAAGCACCAATGTAAAGGGGATTGTGTGCTGAACAGGTCCAGCACCAGCTTTCAATCCTGGCTCTTCTGCTGTGGGAGCAGAGGCCAAACGTTCGTGCTGTACTCACTGTGCTGCTGGTCAGCTGAGAGACACCACCTGAGAATTTGGATTCAAATGGACTTTTAGGTATGAAACCGAGGAGAGACTGCAATGATGGTGACACCGTTGCAAAGCTGACTGTGAGCTGGAGAGTCAGAGCACTAGCTTTCCCTGCTGGTCCTTCTGCCGTGGGAGCAGATGCCACTCTTCATTCTCGGCTGATTGCGTTGCTGCGCAGCACAGAGCAGCCTCTGGACTGATTCCATTCAAATGCTTTTCCTGTATGAAAGTGAGCAGTGAAATCAGCGATGGAGTCACCAATGTAAAGGTGATTGTGTGCTGAACAGGTCCAGCACCAGCTTTCAATCCTGGCTCTTCTGCTGTGGGAGCAGAGGCCAAACGTTCCTGCTGTACTCACTGTGCGGCTGGTCAGTTGAGAGACACCACCTGAGAATTTGGATTCAAATGGAATTTAGGTATGAAACCGAGGAGAGACTGCAATGATTGTGAAACCGTTGCAAAGCTGCTTGTGTGCTGAAGAGGCCCAGCACTAGCTTTCCCTACTGGTCCTTCTGCCGTGGGTGCAGATGCCACTGTTCATTCTGTGCTGACTGCGTTGCTGCGCAGGTGAGACAGGCTCTGGACTGATTCCATTCAAATGCTTTTCCTGTATGAAAGTGAGCAGTGAAAGCAAAGATGCAGGCACCGGTGTAAAGGTGATTGTGTGCTGAACAGGCCCAGCACCAGCTTTCAATCCTGGGTCTCCTGTGGTGGGAGCAGAAGCCAAAAGTTCATGCTGTACTCACTGTGCTGCTGGGCAGTTGAGAGAGACCACCAGAGAATTTGGATTGAAATGGACTTTTAGGTATGAAACCGAGGAGAGTTTGCAATGATGGTGACACCGTTGCAAAGCTGACTGTGTGCTGGAGAGGCAGAGTACTAGCTTTCCCTGCTGGTCCTTCTGCTGTGGGAGCAGATGCCACTGTTCATTCTGTGCTCACCGTGTTGCTGCCAGCAGAGAGCAGGCTCTGGACTGATTCCATTCAAATGCTTTTCCTCTATGAAAGTGAGCAGTGAAAGGAACGATGGAGGCACCAATGTAAAGGTGATTGTGTGCTGAGCAGGTCCAGCACCAGCTTTCAATCCTGGCTCTTCTGCTGTGGGAGCAGAGGCCAAACGTTCGTGCTGTACTCACTGTGCTGCTGGGCAGCTGAGAGAGACCACCTGAGAATTTGGATTCAAATGGACTTTTAGGTATGAAACCGAGGAGAGTTTGCAATGATGGTGACACCGTTGCAAAGCTGATTGTGTGCTGGAGAGTCAGAACCCTAGCTTTCCCTGCTGGTCCTTCTGCCCTGGGAGCAGATGCCACTGTTCATTCTGGGCTGACTGCGATGCTGCGCAGCCGAGAGAAGGCTCTGGACTGATTCCATTCAAATGCTTTTCCTGTATGAAAGTGAGCAGTGAAAGCAAGGATGCAGGCACCGGTGTAAAGCTGATTGTGTGCTGAAGAGGCCCAGCACCAGCTTTCAATCCTGGGTCTTCTGCTGTGGGAGCAGAGGGCAAAAGTTCGTGCTGTACTCACTGTGCTGCTGGGCAGCTGAGAGACACCACCAGAGAATTTGGATTCAAATGGACTTTTAGGTATGAAACCGAGGAGAGTTTGCAATGATGGTGACACCGTTGCAAAGCTGACTGTGTGCTGGAGAGTCAGAGCACTAGCTTTCCCTGCTGATCCTTCTGCTGTGGGAGCAGATGCCACTGTTCATTCTGTGCTCACCGTGTTGCTGCCAGCAGAGAGCAGGCTCTGGACTGATTCCATTCAAATGCTTTTCCTGTATGAAAGTGAGCAGTGAAATCAGCGATGGAGTCACCAATGTAAAGGTGATTGTGTGCTGAACAGGTCCAGCACCAGCTTTCAATCCTGGCTCTTCTGCTGTGGGAGCAGAGGCCAAACGTTCCTGCTGTACTCACTGTGCGGCTGGGCAGTTGAGAGACACCACCTGAGAATTTGGATTCAAATGGACTTTTAGGTATGAAACCGAGGAGAGTTTGCAACGATGGTGACACCGTTGCAAAGCTGACTGTGTGCTGGAGAGTCAGAGCACTAGCTTTCCCTGCTGATCCTTCTGCCGTGGGAGCAGATGCCACTGTTCATTCTGTGCTCACTGTGTTGCTGCCAGCAGAGAGCAGGCTCTGGACTGATTCCATTCAAATGCTTTTCCTGTATGGAAGTGAGCAGTGAAATCAGCGATGGAAGCACCAATGTAAAGGGGATTGTGTGTTGAAGAGGCCCAGCACCAGCTTTCAATCCTACCTGTTCTGCTGTGGGTGCAGAAGCCAAACGTTCATGCTGTACTCACTGTGCTGCTGGGCAGTTGAGAGAGACCACCAGAGAATTTGGATTGAAATGGACTTTTAGGTATGAAACCGAGGAGAGACTGCAATGATGGTGAAACCGTTGCAAAGCTGCTTGTGTGCTGAAGAGGCCCAGCACTAGCTTTCCCTACTGGTCCTTCTGCCGTGGGAGCAGATGCCACTGTTCATTCTGTGCTGACTGCGTTGCTGCGCAGCCGAGACAGGCTCTGGACTGATTCCATTCAAATGCTTTTCCTGTATGAAAGTGAGCAGTGAAAGCAAAGATGCAGGCACCGGTGTAAAGGTGATTGTGTGCTCAAGAAGCCCAGCACCAGCTTTCAATCCTGGGTCTCCTGTGGTGGGAGCAGAGGGCAAAAGTTCGTGCTGTACTCACTGTGCTGCTGGGCAGCTGAGAGACACCACCAGAGAATTTGGATTCAAATGGACTTTTAGGTATGAAACCGAGGAGAGTTTGCAATGATGGTGACACCGTTGCAAAGCTGACTGTGTGCTGGAGAGTCAGAGCACTAGCTTTCCCTGCTGATCCTTCTGCCGTGGGAGCAGATGCCACTGTTCATTCTGTGCTGACTGTGTTGCTGCCAGCAGAGAGCAGGCTCTGGACTGATTCCATTCAAATGCTTTTCCTTTATGGAAGTGAGCAGTGAAATCAGCGATGGAGTCACCAATGTAAAGGTGATTGTGTGCTGAACAGGTCCAGCACCAGCTTTCAATCCTGGCTCTTCTGCTGTGGGAGCAGAGGCCAAACGTTCCTGCTGTACTCACTGTGCGGCTGGGCAGTTGAGAGACACCACCTGAGAATTTGGATTCAAATGGACTTTTAGGTATGAAACCGAGGAGAGTTTGCAACGATGGTGACACCGTTGCAAAGCTGACTGTGTGCTGGAGAGTCAGAGCACTAGCTTTCCCTGCTGATCCTTCTGCCGTGGGAGCAGATGCCACTGTTCATTCTGTGCTCACTGTGTTGCTGCCAGCAGAGAGCAGGCTCTGGACTGATTCCATTCAAATGCTTTTCCTGTATGGAAGTGAGCAGTGAAATCAGCGATGGAAGCACCAATGTAAAGGGGATTGTGTGTTGAAGAGGCCCAGCACCAGCTTTCAATCCTACCTGTTCTGCTGTGGGTGCAGAAGCCAAACGTTCATGCTGTACTCACTGTGCTGCTGGGCAGTTGAGAGAGACCACCAGAGAATTTGGATTGAAATGGACTTTTAGGTATGAAACCGAGGAGAGACTGCAATGATGGTGAAACCGTTGCAAAGCTGCTTGTGTGCTGAAGAGGCCCAGCACTAGCTTTCCCTACTGGTCCTTCTGCCGTGGGAGCAGATGCCACTGTTCATTCTGTGCTGACTGCGTTGCTGCGCAGCCGAGACAGGCTCTGGACTGATTCCATTCAAATGCTTTTCCTGTATGAAAGTGAGCAGTGAAAGCAAAGATGCAGGCACCGGTGTAAAGGTGATTGTGTGCTGAAGAAGCCCAGCACCAGCTTTCAATCCTGGGTCTCCTGTGGTGGGAGCAGAAGCCAAAAGTTCGTGCTGTACTCACTGTGCTGCTGGGCAGCTGAGAGACACCACCAGAGAATTTGGATTCAAATGGACTTTTAGGTATGAAACCGAGGAGAGTTTGCAATGATGGTGACACCGTTGCAAAGCTGACTGTGTGCTGGAGAGTCAGAGCACTAGCTTTCCCTGCTGATCCTTCTGCCGTGGGAGCAGATGCCACTGTTCATTCTGTGCTGACTGTGTTGCTGCCAGCAGAGAGCAGGCTCTGGACTGATTCCATTCAAATGCTTTTCCTTTATGGAAGTGAGCAGTGAAATCAGCGATGGAAGCACCAATGTAAAGGGGATTGTGTGCTGAACAGGCCCAGCACCAGCTTTCAATCCTGGCTCTTCTGCTGTGGGTGCAGAAGCCAAACGTTCATGCTGTACTCACTGTGCTGCTGGGCAGTTGAGAGAGACCACCAGAGAATTTGGATTGAAAGGGACTTTTAGGTATGAAACCGAGGAGAGACTGCAATGATGGTGACACCGTTGCAAAGCTGACTGTGTGCTGGAGAGGCAGAGTACTAGCTTTCCCTGCTGGTCCTTCTGCTGTGGGAGCAGATGCCACTGTTCATTCTGTGCTCACCGTGTTGCTGCCAGCAGAGAGCAGGCTCTGGACTGATTCCATTCAAATGCTTTTCTCTATGAAAGTGAGCAGTGAAATCAGCGATGGAAGCACCAATGTAAAGGGGATTGTGTGCTGAACAGGCCCAGCACCAGCTTTCAATCCTACCTGTTCTGCTGTGGGTGCAGAAGCCAAACGTTCATGCTTTACTCACTGTGCTGCTGGGCAGTTGAGAGAGACCACCAGAGAATTTGGATTCAAATGGACTTTTAGGTATGAAACCGAGGAGAGACTGCAATGATGGTGAAACCGTTGCAAAGCTGCTTGTGTGCTGAAGAGGCCCAGCACTAGCTTTCCCTACTCGTCCTTCTGCTGTGGGAGCAGATGCCACTGTTCATTCTGTGCTGACTGCGTTGCTGCGCAGCCGAGACAGGCTCTGGACTGATTCCATTCAAATGCTTTTCCTGTATGAAAGTGAGCAGTGAAAGCAACGATGCAGGCACCGGTGTAAAGGTGATTGTGTGCTGAACAGGTCCAGCACCAGCTTTCAATCCTGGCTCTTCTGCTGTGGGAGCAGAGGCCAAAAGTTCGTGCTGTAGTCACTGTGCTGCTGGGCAGCTGAGAGACACCACCTGAGAATTTGGATTCAAATGGACTTATAGGTATGAAACCGAGGAGATACTGCAATGATGGTGACACCGTTGCAAAGCTGACTGTGTGCTGGAGAGTCAGAGCACTAGCATTCCCTGCTGATCCTTCTGCCGTGGGAGCAGATGCCACTCTTCATTCTCTGCTGATTGCGTTGCTGCGCAGCACAGAGCAGCCTCTGGACTGATTTCATTCAAATGCTTTTCCTGTATGAATGTGAGCAGTGAAAGCAACAATGGAGGCACCAATGTAAAGGTGATTGTGTGCTGAACAGGTCCAGCGCCAGCTTTCAATCCTGGCTCTTCTGCTGTGGGAGCAGAGGCCAAACGTTCGTGCTGTACTCACTGTGCTGCTGGGCAGCTGAGAGACACCACCTGAGAATTTGGATTCAAATGGACTTTTAGGTATGAAACCGAGGAGAGTTTGCAATGATGGTGACACCGTTGCAAAGCTGACTGTGAGCTGGAGAGTCAGAGCACTAGCTTTCCCTGCTGATCCTTCTGCCGTGGGAGCAGATGCCACTCTTCATTCTCTGCTGATTGCGTTGCTGCGCAGCACAGAGCAGCCTCTGGACTGATTCCATTCAAATGCTTTTCCTGTATGAATGTGAGCAGTGAAAGCAACAATGGAGGCACCAATGTAAAGGTGATTGTGTGCTGAACAGGTCCAGCGCCAGCTTTCAATCCTGGCTCTTCTGCTGTGGGAGCAGAGGCCAAACGTTCGTGCTGTACTCACTGTGCTGCTGGGCAGCTGAGAGACACCACCTGAGAATTTGGATTCAAATAGACTTATAGGTATGAAACCGAGGAGATACTGCAATGATGGTGACACCGTTGCAAAGCTGCCTGTGTGCTGAAGAGGCCCAGCACTAGCTTTCCCTGCTGGTCCTTCTGCTGTCGGAGCAGATGCCACTGTTCATTCTGTGCTGACTGTGTTGCTGCGCAGCAGGGAGCAGCCTCTGGACTGATTCCATTCAAATGCTTTTCCTGTATGAATGTGAGCAGTGAAAGCAACGATGGAGGCACCAATGTAAAGGTGATTGTGTGCTGAAGAGGCCCAGCACCATCTTTCAATCCTGGGTCTCCTGTGGTGGGAGCAGAGGCCAAAAGTTCGTGCTGTACTCACTGTGCTGCTGGGCAGCTGAGAGACACCACCTGAGAATTTGGATTCAAATGGACTTATAGGTATGAAACCGAGGAGATACTGCAATGATGGTGACACCGTTGCAAACCTGACTGTGTGCTAGAGAGGCAGAGTACTAGCTTTCCCTGCTGGTCCTTCTGCCGTGGGAGCAGATGCCACTGTTCATTCTGCGCTGACTGCGTTGCTGCGCAGCCGAGAGCAGGCTCTGGACTGATTCCATTCAAATGCTTTTCCTGTATGAAAGTGAGCAGTGAAAGCAACGATGCAGGCACCGGTGTAAAGGCGATTCTGTGCTGAAGAGGCCCAGCACCAGCTTTCAATCCTGGGTCTCCTGTGGTGGGAGCAGAGGCCAAAAGTTCTTGCTGTACTCACTGTGCTGCTTGGCATCTGAGAGAGACCACCTGGAAATTTGGATTCAAACGGACTTTTAGGTATGAAACCGAGGAGAGACTGCAATGATGGTGACACCGTTGCAAAGCTGCTTGTGTGCTGAAGAGGCCCAGCACTAGCTTTCCCTGCTGGTCCTTCTGCCCTGGGAGCAGATGCCACTGTTCATTCTGTGCTGTGTTGCTGCGCAGCAGAGAGCAGGCTCTGGACTTATTCCATTCAAATGCTTTTCCTGAATGAAAGTGAGCAGTGAAAGCAATGATGGAGGAACCGATGTAAAGGTGATTGTGTGCTGAACAGGTCGAGCAACAGCTTTCAATCCTGGCTCTTCTGCTGTGGGAGCAGAGGCCAAACGTTCGTGCTGTACTCACTGTGCGGCTGGGCAGCTGAGAGTTACCACCTGAGAATTTGGATTCAAATGGACTTTTAGGGATGAAACCGAGGAGAGACTGTAATGATGGTGACACCATTGCAAAGCTGCTTGTGTGCTGAAGAGGCCCAGCACTAGCTTTACCTGCTGGTCCTTCTGCTGTCGGAGCAGATGCCACTGTTCAATCTGTGCTGACTGTGTTGCTGCTCAGCTGACAGCAGGCTCTGGACTGATTCCATTCAAATGCTTTTCCTGTATGGAAGTGAGCAGTGAAATCAGCGATGGAAGCACCAATGTAAAGGGGATTGTGTGCTGAACAGGTCCAGCACCATCTTTCAATCCTGGCTCTTCTGCTGTGGGTGCAGAAGCCAAACGTTCATGCTGTACTAACTGTGCTGCTGGGCAGCTGAGAGAGACCACCAGAGAATTTGGATTGAAATGGACTTTTAGGTATGAAACCGAGGAGAGACTGCAATGATGATGACACCGTTGCAAAGCTGACTGTGTGCTGGAGAGGCAGAGTACTAGCTTTCCCCTGCTGGTCCTTCTGCTGTGGGAGCAGATGCCACTGTTCATTCTGTGCTCACCATGTTGCTGCCAGCAGAGAGCAGGCTCTGGACTGATTTCCATTCAAATGCTTTTCCTGTATGAAAGTGAGCAGTGAAATCAGCGATGGAAGCACCAATGTAAAGGTGATTGTGTGCTGAAGAGGCCCAGCACCAGCTTTCAATCCTGGGTCTCCTGTGGTGGGAGCAGAGGCCAAAAGTTCGTGCTGTACTCACTGTGCTGCTGGGCCGCTGAGAGACACCACCTGAGAATTTGGATTCAAATAGACTTATAGGTATGAAACCGAGGAGATACTGCAATGATGGTGACACCGTTGCAAAGCTGACTGTGTGCTGGAGAGTCAGAGCACTAGCTTTCCCTGCTGATCCTTCTGCCGTGGGAGCAGATGCCACTCTTCATTCTCTGCTCACTGTGTTGCTGCCAGCAGAGAGCAGAATCTGGACTGATTCCATTCAAATGCTTTTCCTGTATGAATGTGAGCAGTGAAAGGAACGATGGAGGCACCAATGTAAAGGTGATTGTGTGCTGAACAGGTCCAGCACAAGCTTTCAATCCCGGCTCTTCTGCTGTGGGAGTAGAGGCCAAAAGTTCGTGCTGTACTCACTGTGCTGCTGGGCAGCTGAGAGACACCACCTGAGAATTTGGATTCAAATGGACTTTTAGGTATGAAAACCGAGGAGAGTTTGCAATGATGGTGACACCGTTGCAAAGCTGACGGTGAGCTGGAGAGTCAGAGCACTAGCTTTCCCTGCTGGTCCTTCTGCCGTGGGAGCAGATGCCACTCTTCATTCTCTGCTGATTGCGTTGCTGCGCAGCACAGAGCAGCCTCTGGACTGATTCCATTCAAATGCTTTTCCTGTATGAATGTGAGCAGTGAAAGCAACGATGGAGGCACCAATGTAAAGGTGATTGTGTGCTGAACAGGTCCAGCACCAGCTTTCAATCCTGGCTCTTCTGCTGTGGGAGCAGAGGCCAAACGTTCGTGCTGTACTCACTGTGCTGCTGGGCAGCTGAGAGAGACCACCTGAGAATTTGGATTCAAATGGACTTTTAGGTATGAAAACCGAGGAGAGACTGCAATGATGGTGACACCGTTGCAAAGCTGCTTGTGTGCTGAAGAGGCCCAGCACTAGATTTCCCTGCTGGTCCTTCTGCTGTCGGAGCAGATGGCACTGTTCATTCTGTGCTGACTCTGTTGCTGCCAGCAGAGAGCAGGCTCTGGACTGATTCCATTCAAATGCTTTCCTGTATGGAAGTGAGCAGTGAAATCAGCGATGGAAGCACAAATGTAAAGAGGATTGTGTGCTGAACAGGTCCAGCACCAGCTTTCAATCCTGGCTCTTCTGCTGTGGGTGCAGAAGCCAAACGTTCATGCTGTACTCACTGTGCTGCTGGGCAGTTGAGAGAGACCACCAGAGAATTTGGATTGAAATGGACTTTTAGGTATGAAACCGAGGAGAGACTGCAATGATGGTGACACCGTTGCAAAGCTGACTGTGTGCTGGAGAGGCAGAGTACTAGCTTTCCCTGCTGGTCCTTCTGCTGTGGGAGTAGATGCCACTGTTCATTCTGTGCTCACCGTGTTGCTGCCAGCAGAGAGCAGGCTCTGGACTGATTCCATTCAAATGCTTTTCCTCTATGAAAGTGAGCAGTGAAATCAGCGATGGAGGCACCAATGTAAAGGTGATTGTGTGCTGAACAGGTCCAGCACCAGCTTTCAATCCTGGCTCTTCTGCTGTGGGAGCAGAGGCCAAACGTTCGTGCTGTACTCACTGTGCGGCTGGGCAGCTGAGAGACACCGCCTGAGAATTTGGATTCAAATGGACTTTTAGGTATGAAACCGAGGAGAGACTGCAATGATGGTGACACCGTTGCAAAGCTGCTTGTGTGCTGAAGTGGTCCAGCACTAGCTTTCCCTGCTGGTCCTTCTGCTGTGGGAGCAGATGCCATTGTTCATTCTGTGCTGACTGTGTTGCTGCGCAGCAGGGAGCAGCCTCTGGACTGATTCCATTCAAATGCTTTTCCTGTATGAATGTGAGAGGTGAAAGGAACGATGGAGGCAACAATGTAAAGGTGATTGTGTGCTGAGCAGGTCCAGCACCAGCTTTCAATCCTGGCTCTTCTGCTGTGGGAGCAGAGGCCAAACGTTCGTGCTGTACTCACTGTGCTGCTGGGCAGCTGAGAGAGACCACCTGAGAATTTGGATTGAAATGGACTTTTAGGTATGAAACCGAGGAGAGTTTGCAATGATGGTGACACCGTTGCAAAGCTGATTGTGTGCTGGAGAGTCAGAACACTAGCTTTCCCTGCTGGTCCTTCTGCCCTGGGAGCAGATGCCACTGTTCATTCTGTGCTCACTGTGTTGCTGCCAGCAGAGAGCAGGCTCTGGACTGATTCCATTCAAATGCTTTTCCTGTATGAAAGTGAGCAGTGAAAGCAAGGATGCAGGCACCGGTGTAAAGCTGATTGTGTGCTGAAGAGGCCCAGCACCAGCTTTCAATCCTGGGTCTCCTGTGGTGGGAGCAGAGGGCAAAAGTTCGTGCTGTACTCACTGTGCTGCTGGGCAGCTGAGAGACACCACCTGAGAATTTGGATTCAAATGGACTTTTAGGTATGAAACCGAGGAGAGTTTGCAACGATGGTGACACCGTTGCAAAGCTGACTGTGTGCTGGAGAGTCAGAGCACTAGCTTTCCCTGCTGATCCTTCTGCCGTGGGAGCAGATGCCACTGTTCATTCTGTGCTCACTGTGTTGCTGCCAGCAGAGAGCAGGCTCTGGACTGATTCCATTCAAATGCTTTTCCTGTTTGGAAGTGAGCAGTGAAATCAGCGATGGAAGCACCAATGTAAAGGGGATTGTGTGCTGAACAGGCCCAGCACCAGCTTTCAATCCTACCTGTTCTGCTGTAGGTGCAGAAGCCAAACGTTCATGCTGTACTCACTGTGCTGCTGGGCAGTTGAGAGAGACCACCAGAGAATTTGGATTGAAATGGACTTTTTAGGTATGAAACCGAGGAGTGACTGCAATGATGGTGAAACCGTTGCAAAGCTGCTTGTGTGCTGAAGAGTCCCAGCACTAGCTTTCCCTACTGGTCCTTCTGCCCTGGGAGCAGATGCCACTGTTCATTCTGTGCTGACTGCGTTGCTGCGCAGCCGAGACAGGCTCTGGACTGATTCCATTCAAATGCTTTTCCTGTATGAATGTGAGCAGTGAAAGCAACGATGGCAGCACCAATGTAATGGTGATTGTGTGCTGAACAGGTCGAGCACCAGCTTTCAATCCTGGCTCTTCTGCTGTGGGAGCAGAGGCCAAACGTTCGTGCTGTACTCACTGTGCTGCTGGGCAGCTGAGAGAGACCACCTGAGAATTTGGATTCAAATGGACTTTTAGGTATGAAACCGAGGAGAGACTGCAATGATGGTGACACCGTTGCAAAGCTGCTTGAGTGCTGAAGAGGCCCAGCACTAGCTTTCCCTGCTGGTCCTTCTGCTGTGGCAGCAGATGCCACTGTTCATTCTGTGCTGATTGTGTTGCTGCCAGCAGAGAGCAGGCTCTGGACTGATTCCATTCAAATGCTTTTCCTGTATGAATGTGAGCAGTGAAAGCAACGATGGAGGCACCAATGTAAAGGTGATTGTGTGCTGAACAGGTCAAGCACCAGCTTTCAATCCTGGCTCTTCTGCTGTGGGAGCAGAGGCCAAACGTTCGTGCTGTACTCACTGAGCTGCTGGGTAGCTGAGAGAGACCACCTGAGAATTTGGATTCAAATGGACTTTTAGGGATGAAACCGAGGAGAGACTGTAATGATGGTGACACCGTTGCAAAGCTGCATGTGTGCTGAAGAGGCCCAGCACTAGCTTTCCCTGCTGGTCCTTCTGCTGTGGGAGTAGAGGCCAAACGTTCGTGCTGTACTCACTGTGCTGCTGGGCAGCTGAGAGACACCACCTGAGAATTTGGATTCAAATGGACTTTTAGGTATGAAACCGAGGAGAGACTGCAATGATGATGACACCGTTGCAAAGCTGCTTGTGTGCTGAAGAGGCCCAGCACTAGCTTTCCCTGCTGGTCCTTCTGCTGTGATAGAAGATGCCACTGTTCATTCTGTGCTGAGTGTGTTGCTGCGCAGCAGGAAGCAGCCTCTGGACTGATTCCATTCAAATGCTTTTCCTGTATGAAAGTGAGCAGTGAAAGCAACGATGGAGGCACCAATGTAAAGGTGTTGTGTGCTGAACAGGTCGAGCACAAGCTTTCAATCCCAACTATTCTGCTGTGGGAGCAGAAGCCAAACGTTCGTGCTGTACTCACTGTGCTGCTGGGGAGCTGAGATAGACCACCTGAGAATTTGGATTCAAATGGACTTTTAGGGATGAAATCTAGGAGAGATTGTAATGATGGTGACACCGTTATAAAGCTGACTGTATCCTGGAGAGGCAGAGTACTAGCTTTCCCTGCTGGTCCTTCTGCTGTGGGAGCAGATGCCACTGTTCATTCTGTGCTGACTGTGTTGCTACCAGCAGAGAGCAGCCTCTGGACTGATTCCATTCAAATGCTTTTCCTGTATGAAAGTTAGCAGTGAAAGCAACGATGGAGGCGCCAATGTAAAGGTGTTGTGTGCTGAACAGGTCGAGCACAAGCTTTCAATCCCAGCTATTCTGCTGTGGGAGCAGAAGCCAAACGTTCGTGCTGTACTCACTGTGCTGCTGGGCAGCTGAGATAGACCACCTGAGAATTTGGATTCAAATGGACTTTTAGGGATGAAACCGAGGAGAGACTGTAATGATGGTGACACCGTTGCAAAGCTGACTGTGTGCTGGAGAGTCAGAGCACTAGCTTTCCCTGCTGATCCTTCTGCCGTGTGAGCAGATGCCACTGTTCATTCTGTGCTCACAGTGTTGCTCCCAGCAGAGAGCAGGCTCTGGACTGATTCCATTCAAATGCTTTTCCTGTATGGAAGTGAGCAGTGAAATCAGCGATGGAAGCACCAATGTAAAGGGGATTGTGCGCTGAACAGGCCCAGCACCAGCTTTCAATCCTACCTGTTCTGCTGTGGGTGCAGAAGCCAAACGTTCGTGCTGTACTCACTGTGCTGCTGGGCAGCTGAGAGAGACCACCTGAGCATTTGGATTCAAATGGACTTTTAGGTATGAAACCGAGGAGAGACTGCAATGATGGTGACACCGTTGCAAAGCTGCTTGTGTGCTGAAGAGGCCCAGCACTAGCTTTCCCTGCTGGTCCTTCTGCTGTCGGAGCAGATGCCACTGTTCATTCTGTGCTCACTGTGTTGCTGCGCAGCTGAGAGCAGTTTCTGTTCTGATTCCATTCAAATGCTTTTCCTGTATGAAAGTGAGCAGTGAAATCAGCGATGGAGGCACCAATGTAAAGGTGATTGTGTGCCTAACAGGTCCAGCACCAGCTTTCAATCCTGGCTCTTCTCCTGTGGGAGTAGAGGCCAAACGTTCTTGCTGTACTCACTGTGCTGCTGGGCAGCTGAGAGTGACCACCTGACAATTTGGGTTCAAATGGACTTTTAGGTATGAAACCGAGGAGAGACTGCAATGATGGTGACACCGTTGCAAAGCTGCTTGTGTGCTGAAGAGGCCCAGCACTAGCTTTCCCTGCTGATCCTTCTGCCGTGGGAGCAGATGCCACTCTTCATTCTGTGCTGACTGTGTTGCTCCCAGCAGAGAGCAGGCTCTGGACTGATTCCATTCAAATGCTTTTCCTGTATGGAAGTGAGCAGTGAAATCAGCGATGGAAGCACCAATGTAAAGGGGATTGTGCGCTGAACAGGCCCAGCACCAGCTTTCAATCCTACCTGTTCTGCTGTGGGTGCAGAAGCCAAACGTTCGTGCTGTACTCACTGTGCTGCTGGGCAGCTGAGAGAGACCACCTGAGCATTTGGATTCAAATGGACTTTTAGGTATGAAACCGAGGAGAGACTGCAATGATGGTGACACCGTTGCAAAGCTGCTTGTGTGCTGAAGAGGCCCAGCACTAGCTTTCCCTGCTGGTCCTTCTGCTGTCGGAGCAGATGCCACTGTTCATTCTGTGCTCACTGTGTTGCTGCGCAGCTGAGAGCAGTTTCTGTTCTGATTCCATTCAAATGCTTTTCCTGTATGAAAGTGAGCAGTGAAATCAGCGATGGAGGCACCAATGTAAAGGTGATTGTGTGCCTAACAGGTCCAGCACCAGCTTTCAATCCTGGCTCTTCTGCTGTGGGAGTAGAGGCCAAACGTTCTTGCTGTGCTCACTGTGCTGCTGGGCAGCTGAGAGTGACCACCTGACAATTTGGGTTCAAATGGACTTTTAGGTATGAAACCGAGGAGAGACTGCAATGATGGTGACACCGTTGCAAAGCTGCTTGTGTGCTGAAGAGGCCCAGCACTAGCTTTCAATCCTGGCTCTTCTGCTGTGGGTGCAGAATCCAAACGTTCATGCTGTACGCACTGTGCTGCTGGGCAGTTGAGAGAGACCACCTGAGAATTTGGATTGAAATGGACTTTTAGGTATGAAACCGAGGAGAGACTGCAATGATGGTGACACCGTTGCAAAGCTGACTGTGTGCTGGAGAGTCAGAGCACTAGCTTTCCCTGCTGATCCTTCTGCCGTGGGAGCAGATGCCACTCTTCATTCTCTACTCACTGTGTTGCTGCCAGCAGAGAGCAGAATCTGGACTGATTCCATTCAAATGCTTTTCCTGTATGAATGTGAGCAGTGATAGCAACGATGGAGGCACCAATGTAAAGGTGATTGTGTGCTGAACAGGTCCAGCACCAGCTTTCAATCCCGGCTCTTCTGCTGTGGGAGTAGAGGCCAAAAGTTCGTGCTGTACTCACTGTGCTGCTGGGCAGCTGAGAGACACCACCTGAGAATTTGGATTCAAATGGACTTTTAGGTAATAAACCGAGGAGAGTTTGCAATGATGGTGACACCGTTGCAAAGCTGACTGTGAGCTGGAGAGTCAGAGCACTAGCTTTCCCTGCTGATCCTTCTGCCGTGGGAGCAAATGCCACTCTTCATTCTCTGCTGATTGCGTTGCTGCGCAGCACAGAGCAGCCTCTGGACTGATTCCATTCAAATGATTTTCCTGTATGAATGTGAGCAGTGAAAGCAACGATGGATGCACCAATGTAAAGGTGATTGTGTGCTGAACAGGTCCAGCACCAGCTTTCAATCCTGGCTCTTCTGCTGTGGGAGCAGAAGGCAAACGTTCGTGCTGTACTCACTGTGCTGCTGGGCAGCTGAGAGACACCACCTGAGAATTTGGATTCAAATGGACTTTTAGGGATGAAACCGTGGAGAGACTGTAATGATGGTGACACCGTTGCAAAGCTGCTTGTGTGCTGAAGAGGCCCAGCACTAGCTTTCACTGCTGGTCCTTCTGCTGTAGGAGCAGATGCCACTGTTCGTTCTGTGCTGACTGTGTTGCTGCCAGCAGAGAGCATGCTCTCGACTGATTCCATTCAAATGCTTTTCCTGTATGAAAGTTAGCAGTGAAAGCAACGATGGAGGCACCCATGTAAAGGTGATTGTGTGCTGAACAGGTCCAGCACCAGCTTTCAATCCTGGCTCTTCTGCTGTGGGAGTAGAGGCCAAACGTTCCTGCTGTACTCACTGTGCTGCTGGGCAGCTGTTAGAGACCACCTGAGAATTTGGATTCAAATGGACTTTTAGGTATGAAACCGAGGAGAGACTGCAATGATGGTGACACCGTTGCAAAGCTGCTTGTGTGCTGAAGAGGCCCAGCACTAGCTTTCCCTGCTGGTCCTTCTGCCCTGGGAGCAGATGCTACTGTTCATTCTGTGCTGTGTTGCTGCGCAGCAGAGAGCAGGCTCTGGACTGATTCCATTCAAATGCTTTTCCTGAATGAAAGTGAGCAGTGAAAGCAATGATGGAGGAACCGATGTAAAGGTGATTGTGTGCTGAACATTTCGAGCAACAGCTTTCAATCCTGGCTCTTCTGCTGTGGGAGCAGAGGCCAAATGTTCGTGCTGAACTCACTATGCTGCTGGGCAGCTGAGAAAGACCACCTGAGAATTTGGATTCAAATGGACTTTTAGGGATGAAACCGGGGAGAGACTGCAATGATGGTGACACCATTGCAAAGCTGCTTGTGTGCTGAAGAGGCCCAGCACTAGCTTTACCTGCTGGTCCTTCTGCTGTCGGAGCAGATGCCACTGTTCATTCTGCGCTGACTGTGTTGCTGCGCAGCTGAGAGCAGCCTCTGGACTGATTCCATTCAAATGCTTTTCCTGTATGAAAGTGAGCAGTGAAAGCAACGATGGAGGCACCGGTGTAAAGGTGATTGTGTGCTGAAGAGGCCCAGCACCAGCCTTCAATCCTGGCTTTCCTGTTGTGGGAGCAGAGGCCAAAAGTTCGTGCTGTACTCACTGTGCTGCTGGGCAGCTGAGAGACACCACCTGAGAATTTGGATTCAAATGGACTTTTAGGGATGAAACCGAGGAGAGACTGCAATGATGGTGACACCGTTGCAAAGCTGACTGTGTGCGGGAGAGTCAGAGCACTAGCATTCCCTGCTGATCCTTCTGCCGTGGGAGCAGATGCCACTGTTCATTCTGTGCTGACTGTGTTGCTGCCAGCAGAGAGCAAGCTCTGGACTGATTCCATTCAAATGCTTTTCCTGTATGAAAGTTAGCAGTGAAAGCAACGATGGCAGCACCAATGTAAAGGTGATTGTGTGCTGAACAGGTCCAGCACCAGCTTTCAATCCTGGCTCTTCTGCTGTGGGAGCAGAGGCCAAACGTTCGTGCTGTACTCACTGTGCTGCTGGGCAGCTGAGAGACACCACCTGAGAATTTGGATTCAAATGGACTTTTAGGTATGAAACCGAGGAGAGACTGCAATGATGGTGACACAGTTGCAAAGCTGCTTGTGTGCTGAAGAGACCCAGCACTAGCCCTCCCTGCTGGTCCTTCTGCTGTGGGTGCAGATGCCACTGTTCATTCTGTGCTGATTGTGTTGATGTGCAGCCGAGAGCCGGCTCTGGACTGATTCCATTCAAATGCTTTTCCTGTATGAATGTGAGCAGTGAAATCAGCGATGGAGGCACCAATGTAAAGGTGATTGTGTGCTGAACAGGTCCAGCCCCAGCTTTCAATCCTGGCTCTTCTGCTGTGGGAGCAGAGGCCAAACGTTCGTGCTGTACTCACTGTGCTGCTGGGCAGCTGAGAGAGACCACCTGAGAATTTGGATTCAAATGGACTTTTAGGTATGAAACCGAGGAGAGACGGCAATGACGGTGACACCATTGCAAAGCTGCTTGTGTGCTGAAGAGGCCCAGCACTAGCTTTCCCTGCAGGTCCTTCTGCTGTGTTAGCAGAGTCCACTGTTCATTCTGTGCTGACTGTGTTGCTGCCCAGCAGAGAGCAGGCTCTGGACTGATTCCATTCAAATGCTTTTCCTGTATGAAAGTGAGCAGTGAAAGCAACGATGGAGGCACCAATGTAAAGGTGATTGTGTGCTGAACAGGTCGAGCACCAGCTTTCAATCCTGGCTCTTCTGCCGTGGGAGCAGATGCCACTGTTCATTCTGTGCTGAATGTGTTGCTGCCAGCAGAGAGCAGCCTCTGGACTGATTCCATTCAAATGCTTTTCCTGTATGGAAGTGAGCAGTGAAATCAGCGATGGAAGCACCAATGTAAAGGGGATTGTGTGCTGAACAGGTCCAGCACCAGCTTTCAATCCTGGCTCTTCTGCTGTGGGTGCAGAAGCCAAACGTTCATGCTGTACTCACTGTGCTGCTGGGCAGTTGAGAGAGACCACCAGAGAATTTGGATTCAAAAGGACTTTTAGGTATGAAACCGAGGAGAGACTGCAATGATGGTGACACCGTTGCAAAGCTGACTGTGTGCTGGAGAGGCAGAGTACTAGCTTTCCCTGCTGGTCCTTCTGCTGTGGGAGCAGATGCCACTGTTCATTCTGTGCTCACCGTGTTGCTGCCAGCAGAGAGCAGGCTCTGGACTGATTCCATTCAAATGCTTTTCCTGTATGAAAGTGAGCAGTGACATCAGCGATGGAGGCACCAATGTAAAGGTGATTGTGTGCTGACCAGGTCCAGCACCAGCTTTCAATCCTGGCTCTTCTGCTGTGGGAGCAGAGGCCAAACGTTCTTGCTGTACTCACTGTGTGGCTGTGCAGCTGAGAGAGACCACCTGAGAATTTGGATTCAAATGGACTTTTAGGTATGAAACCGAGGAGAGACTGCAATGATGATGACACCGTTGCAAAGCTGCTTGTGTGCTGAAGAGGCCCAGCACTAGCTTTCCCTGCTCGTCCTTCTGCTGTGGGAGCAGATGCCACTGTTCATTCTGTGCTGACTGTGTTGCTGCGCAGCAGGGAGCAGCCTCTGGACTGATTCCATTCAAATGCTTTTCCTGTATGAATGAGACCAGTGAAAGCAACGATGGAGGCACCAATGTAAAGGTGATTGTGTGCTGAAGAGGCCCAGCACCAGCTTTCAATCCTGGGTCTCCTGTGGTGGGAGCAGAGGCCAAAAGTTCGTGCTGTACTCACTGTGCTGCTGGGCAGCTGAGAGACACCACCTGAGAATTTGGATTCAAATGGACTTATAGGTATGAAACCGAGGAGATACTGCAATGATGGTGACACCGTTGCAAAGCTGACTGTGTGGTGGAGAGTCAGAGCACTAGCTTTCCCTGCTGATCCTTCTGCCGTGGGAGCAGATGCCACTCTTCCTTCTCTGCTGACTGTGTTGCTGCCAGCAGAGAGCAGGCTCTGGACTGATTCCATTCAAATGCTTTTCCTGTATGAATGTGAGCAGTGAAAGCAACGATGGCAGCACCAATGTAAAGGTGATTGTGTGCTGAACAGGTCCAGCACCAGCTTTCAATCCTGGCTCTTCTGCTGTGGGAGCAGAGGCCAAACGTTCGTGCTGTACTCACTGTGCTGCTGGGCAGCTGAGAGACACCACCTGAGAATTTGGATTCAAATGGACTTTTAGGTATGAAACCGAGGAGAGACGGCAATGATGGTGACGCCGTTGCAAAGCTGACTGTGTGCTGGAGAGTCAGAGCACTAGCTTTCCCTGCTGATCCTTCTGCCGTGGGAGCAGATGCCACTGTTCATTCTGTGCTGACTGTGTTGCTGCGCAGCACAGAGCAGCCTCTGGACTGATTCCATTCAAATGCTTTTCCTGTATGAATGTGAGCAGTGAAAGCAACGATGGAGGCACCAATGTAAAGGTGATTGTGTGCTGAACAGGTCCAGCACCAGCTTTCAATCCTGGCTCTTCTGCTGTGGGAGCAGAGGCCAAACGTTCGTGCTGTACTCACTGTGCTGCTGGGCAGCTTAGAGAGACCACCTGAGAATTTGGATTCAAATGGACTTTTAGGTATGAAACCGAGGAGATACTGCAATGATGGTGACACCGTTGCAAAGCTGACTATGTGGTGGAGAGTCAGAGCACTAGCTTTCCCTGCTGATCCTTCTGCCGTGGGAGCAGATGCCACTCTTCATTCTCTGCTGACTGTGTTGCTGCCAGCAGAGAGCAGGCTCTGGACTGATTCCATTCAAATGCTTTTCCTGTATGAATGTGAGCAGTGAAATCAGCGATGGAAGCACCAATGTAAAGGGGATTGTGTGCTGAACAGGTCCAGCACCAGGTTCCAATCCTACCTGTTCTGCTGTGGGTGCAGAAGCCAAACGTTCATGCTGTACTCACTGTGCTGCTGGGCAGTTGAGAGAGACCACCAGAGAATTTGGATTCAAATGGACTTTTAGTTATGAAACCGAGGAGAGACGGCAATGATGGTGACACCGTTGCAAAGCTGCTTGTGTGCTGAAGAGGCCCAGCACTAGCTTTCCCTGCTGGTCCTTCTGCTGTGGGTGCAGATGCCACTGTTCATTCTGTGCTGATTGTGTTGATGTGCAGCCGAGAGCCGGCTCTGGACTGATTCCATTCAAATGCTTTTCCTGTATGAATGTGAGCAGTGAAATCAGCGATGGAGGCACCAATGTAAAGGTGATTGTGTGCTGAACAGGTCATGCACCAGCTTTCAATCCTGGCTCTTCTGCTGTGGGAGCAGAGGCCAAACATTCGTGCTGTACTCGCTGTGCTGCTGGGCAGCTGAGAGAGACCACCTGAGAATTAGGATTCAAATGGACTTTTACGTATGAAACCGAGGAGAGACGGCAATGATGGTGACACCATTGCAAAGCTGCTTGTGTGCTGAAGAGGCCCAGCACTAGCTTTACCTGCAGGTCCTTCTGCTGTGTTAGCAGAGTCCACTGTTCATTCTGTGCTGATTGTGTTGCTGCGCAGCAGAGAGCAGGCTCTGGACTGATTCCATTCAAATGCTTTTCCTGTATGAAAGTGAGCAGTGAAAGCAACGATGGAGGCACCAATGTAAAGGTGATTGTGTGCTGAACAGGTCCAGCACCAGCTTTCAATCCTGGCTCTTCTACCGTGGGAGCAGATGCCACTGTTCATTCTGTGCTGACTGTGTTGCTGCCAGCAGAGAGCAGGGTCTGGACTGATTCTATTCAAATGCTTTTCCTGTATGGAAGTGAGCAGTGAAATCAGCGATGGAAGCACCAATGTAAAGGGGATTGTGTGCTGAGCATGTCCAGCACCAGGTTTCAATCCTACCTGTTCTGCTGTGGGTGCAGAAGCCAAACGTTCATGCTGTACTCACTGTGCTGCTGGGCAGTTGAGAGAGACCACCAGAGAATTTGGATTCAAATGGACTTTTAGGTATGAAACCGAGGAGAGACTGCAATGATGGTGACACCGTTGCAAAGCTGCTTGTGTGCTGAAGAGGCCCAGCACTAGCTTTCCCTGCTGGTCCTTCTGCTGTGGGAGCAGATGCCACTGTTCATTCTGTGCTGACTGTGTTGCTGCCAGCAGAGAGCAGCCTCAGGACTGATTCCATTCAAATGCTTTTCCTGTATGAAAGTGACCAGTGAAAGCAACGATGGAGGCACCAATGTAAAGGAGATTGTGTGCTGAACAGGTCCAGCACCAGGATTCAATCCTGGCTCTTCTGCTGTGGGAGCAGAGGCCAAACGTTCATGCTGTACTCACTGTGCTGCTGGGCAGCAGAGAGACACCACCTGAGAATTTGGATTCAAATGGACTTTTAGGTATGAAACCGAGGAGAGACTGCAATGATGGTGACACCGTTGCAAAGCTGACTGTGTGCTGGAGAGGCAGAGTACTAGCTTTCCCTGCTGGTCCTTCTGCTGTGGGAGCAGATGCCACTGTTCATTCTGTGCTCACCGTGTTGCTGCCAGCAGAGAGCAGGCTCTGGACTGATTCCATTCAAATGCTTTTCCTGTATGAAAGTGAGCAGTGAAATCAGCGTTGGAGGCACCAATGTAAAGGTGATTGTGTGCTGAACAGGCCCAGCACCAGCTTTCAATCCTGGCTCTTCTGCTGTGGGAGCAGAGGCCAAACGTTCGTGCTGTACTCACTGTGCGGCAGGGCAGCTGTGAGACACCACCTGAGAATTTGGATTCAAATGGACTTTTAGGTATGAAACCGAGGAGAGACTGCAATGATAGTGACACCGTTGCAAAGCTGCTTCTGTGCTGAAGAGGCCCAGCACTAGCTTTCCCTGCTGGTCCTTCTGCTGTGGGAGCAGATGCACTGTTCATTTTGTGCTGACTGTGTTGCTGCGCAGCAGGGAGCAGGCTCTGGACTGATTCCATTCAAATGCTTTTCCTGTATGAAAGTGAGCAGTGAAAGCAACGATGGAGGCACCGGTGTAAAGGTGATTGTGTGCTGAAGAGGCCCAGCACCAGCTTTCAATCCTGGGTCTCCTGTGGTGGGAGCAGAGGCAAAAAGTTCGTGCTGTACTCACTGTGCTGCTAGGCAGCTGAGATAGACCACCTGAGAATTTGGATTCAAATGGACTTTTAGGTATGAAACCGAGGAGAGACTGCAATGATGGTGACACCGTTGCAAAGCTGACTGTGTACTGGAGAGTCAGAGCACTAGCATTCCCTGCTGATCCTTCTGCCGTGGGAGCAGATGCCACTGTTCATTCTGTGCTGACTGTGTTGCTGCCAGCAGAGAGCAGGCTCTGGACTGATTCCATTCAAATGCTTTTCCTGTATGGAAGTGAGCAGTGAAATCAGCGATGGAAGCACCAATGTAAAGGGGATTGTGTGCTGAACAGGTCCAGCACCAGCTTTCAATCCTGGCTCTTCTGCTGTGGGAGCAGAGGCCAAACGTTCATGCTGTACTCACTGGGCTGCTGGGCAGTTGAGAGAGACCACCTGAGAATTCGGATTCAAATGGACTTTTAGGTATGAAACCGAGGAGAGACTGCAATGATGGTGACCCCGTTGCAAAGCTCCTTGTGTGCTGAAGAGGCCCAGCACTAGCTTTCCCTGCTGGTCCTTCCGCCGTGGGAGCAGATGCCACTGTTCATTCTGTGCTGACTGTGTTGCTGCCAGCAGAGAGCAGGCTCTGGACTGATTCCATTCAAATGCTTTTCCTGTATGAATGTGAGCAGTGAAAGCAACGATGGCAGCACCAATGTAAAGGTGATTGTGTGCTGAACCGGTCGAGCACCAGCTTTCAATCCTGGCTCTTCTGCTGTGGGAGCAGAGGCCAAACGTTCGTGCTGTACTCACTGTGAAGCTGGGCAGCTGAGAGACACCACCTGAGAATTTGGATTCAAATGGACTTTTAGGTATGAAACCGAGGAGAGACTGTAATGATGGTGACACCGTTGCAAAGCTGCTTGTGTGCTGAAGAGGCCCAGCACTAGCTTTACCTGCTGGTCCTTCTCTGTCGGAGCAGATGCCACTGTTCTTTTTGTGCTGACTGTGTTGCTGCGCAGCTGAGAGCAGTTTCTGGACTGATTCCATTCAAATGCTTTTCCTGTATGAAAGTGACCAGTGAAAGCAACGATGGAGGCACCAATGTAAAGGTGATTGTGTGCTGAACAGGTCCAGCACCAGCTTTCAATCCTGGCTCTTCTGCTGTGGGCGTAGAGGCCAAACGTTCGTGCTGTACTCACTGTGCTGCTGGGCAGCTGAGAGACACCACCTGAGAATTTGGATTCAAATGGACTTTTAGGTATGAAACCGAGGAGAATTTGCAATGATGGTGACACCGTTGCAAAGCTGACTGTGTGCTGGAGAATCAGAGCACTAGCTTTCCCTGCTGATCCTTCTGCCGTGGGAGCAGATGCCACTCTTCAGTCTCTGCTGATTGCGTTGCTGCGCAGCATAGAGCAGCCTCTGGACTGATTCCATTCAAATGCTTTTCCTGTATGAATGTGAGCAGTGAAAGCAACGATGGCAGCACCCATGTAAAGGTGATTGTGTGCTGAACAAGTCCAGCACCAGCTTTCAATCCTGGCTCTTCTGCTGTGGGAGCAGAGGCCAAACGTTCGTGCTGTACTCACTATGCTGCTGGGCAGCTGAGAAAGACCACCTGAGAATTTGGATTCAAATGGACTTTTAGGGATGAAACCGGGGAGAGACTGCAATGATGGTGACACCATTGCAAAGCTGCTTGTGTGCTGAAGAGGCCCAGCACTAGCTTTACCTGCTGGTCCTTCTGCTGTCGGAGCAGATGCCACTGTTCATTCTGTGCTGACTGTGTTGCTGCGCAGCTGAGAGCAGCCTCTGGACTGATTCCATTCAAATGCTTTTCCTGTATGAAAGTGAGCAGTGAAAGCAACGATGGAGGCACCGGTGTAAAGGTGATTGTGTGCTGAAGAGGCCCAGCACCAGCCTTCAATCCTGGCTCTCCTGTGTGGGAGCAGAGGCCAAAAGTTCGTGCTGTACTCACTGTGCTGCTGGGCAGCTGTGAGACACCACCTGAGAATTTGGATTCAAATGGACTTTTAGGTATGAAACCGAGGAGAGACTGCAATGATAGTGACACCGTTGCAAAGCTGCTTGTGTGCTGAAGAGGCCCAGCACTAGCTTTCCCTGCTGGTCCTTCTGCTGTGGGAGCAGATGCCACTGTTCATTCTGTGCTGACTGTGTTGCTGCGCAGCAGAGAGCAGGCTCTGGACTGATTCCATTCAAATGCTTTTCCTGTATGAAAGTGAGCAGTGAAAGCAACGATGGAGGCACCAATGTAAAGGGGATTGTGTGCTGAACAGGTCCAGCACCAGCTTTCAATCTTTGCTCTTCTGCTGTGGGAGCAGAGGCCAAACGTTCGTGCTGTACTCACTGTGCTAGTGGGCAGCTGAGACCACCTGAGAATTCGGATTCAAATGGACATTTAGGTATGAAGCCGAGGAGAGACTGCAATGATGGTGACCCCGTTGCAAAGCTGCTTGTGTGCTGAAGAAGCAGAGCACTAGCTTTCCCTGCTGGTCCTTCTGCCGTGTGAGCAGATGCCACTGTTCATTCTGTGCTGACTGTGTTGCTGCGCAGCAGAGAGCAGGCTCTGGACTGATTCTATTCAAATGCTTTTCCTGTATGAAAGTGAGCAGTGAAAGCAACGATGGAGGCACCAATGTAAAGGGGATTGTGTGCTGAACAGGTCCAGCACCAGCTTTCAATCCTGGCTCTTCTGCTGTGGGAACAGAGGCCAAACGTTCGTGCTGTACTAACTGTGCTGCTGGGCAGCTGAGAGACACCACCTGAGAATTTGGATTCAAATGGACTTTTAGGTATGAAACCGAGGAGAGACTGCAATGATGGTGACCCCGTTGCAAAGCTGCTTGTGTGCTGAAGAGACACAGCACTAGCTTTCCCTGCTGGTCCTCTGCCGTGTGAGCAGATGCCACTGTTCATTCTGTGCTGACTGTGTTGCTGCGCAGCAGGGAGCAGGCTCTGGACTGATTCCATTCAAATGCTTTTCCTGTATGAAAGTGAGCAGTGAAAGCAACGATGGAGGCACCAATGTAAAGGGGATTGTGTGCTGAACAGGTCCAGCACCAGCTTTCAATCCTGGCTCTTCTGCTGTGGGAGCAGAGGCCAAACGTTCGTGCTGTACTCACTGTGCTGCTGGGCAGCTGAGCGACACCACCTGAGAATTTGGATTCAAATGTACTTTTAGGTAGGAAACCGAGGAGAGACTGCAATGATGGTGACCCCGATGCAAAGCGGCTTGTGTGCTGAAGAGACACAGCACTAGCTTTCCCTGCTGGTCTTTCTGCCGTGTGAGCAGATGCCACTGTTCATTCTGACCTGACTGTGTTGCTGCGCAGCAGAGAGCAGCCTCTGGACTGATTCTATTCAAATGCTTTTCCTGTATGAGTGTTAGCAGTGAAAGCAACGATGGAGGCACCAATGTAAAGGTGATTGTGTGCTGAACAGGTCCAGCACCAGCTTTCAATCTTTGCTCTTCTGCTGTGGGAGCAGAGGCCAAACGTTTGTGCTGTGCTCACTGTGCTACTGGGCAGCTGAGACCACCTGAGAATTTGGATTCAAATGGACTTTTAGGTATGAAACCGAGGAGAGACTGCAATGATGGTGACCGCGTTGCAGAGCTGCTTGTGTGCTGAAGAAGCAGAGCACTAGCTTTCCCTGCTGGTCCTTCTGCCGTGTGAGCAGATGCCACTGTTCATTCTGTGCTGACTGTGTTGCTGCGCAGCAGAGAGCAGGCTCTGGACTGATTCCATTCAAATGCTTTTCCTGTATGAAAGTGAGCAGTGAAAGCAACGATGGATGCACCAATGTAAAGGTGATTGTGTGCTGAACAGGTCCAGCACCAGCTTTCAATCCTGGCTCTTCTGCTGTGGGAGCAGAGGCCAAACGTTCGTGCTGTACTAACTGTGCTGCTGGGCAGCTGAGAGACACCACCTGAGAATTTGGATTCAAATGGACTTTTAGGTATGAAACCGAGGAGAGACTGCAATGATGGTGACCACGTTGCAAAGCTGCTTGTGTGCTGAAGAGACACAGCACTAGCTTTCCCTGCTGGTCCTTCTGCCGTGTGAGCAGATGCCACTGTTCATTCTGTGCTGTGTTGCTGCCAGCAGGGAGCAGACTCTGGACTGATTCTATTCAAATGCTTTTCCTGTATGAGTGTTAGCAGTGAAAGCAACGATGGAGGCACCAATGTAAAGGGGATTGTGTGCTGAACAGGTCCAGCACCAGCTTTCAATCCTGGCTCTTCTGCTGTGGGAGCAGAGGCCAAACGTTCGTGCTGTACTCACTGTGCTGCTGGGCAGCTGAGCGACACCACCTGAGAATTTGGATTCAAATGTACTTTTAGGTAGGAAACCGAGGAGAGACTGCAATGATGGTGACCCCGTTGCAAAGCTGCTTGTGTGCTGAAGAGACACAGCACTAGCTTTCCCTGCTGCTCCTTCTGCCGTGTGAGCAGATGCCACTGTTCATTCTGTGCTGACTGTGTTGCTGCGCAGCAGAGAGCAGGCTCTGGACTGATTCCATTCAAAAGCTTTTCTTGTATGAAAGTGAGCAGTGAAAGCAACGATGAATGCACCAATGTAAAAGTGATTGTGTGCTGAACAGGTCCAGCACCAGCTTTCAATCCTGGCTCTTCTGCTGTGGGAGCAGAGGCCAAACGTTCGTGCTGTACTCACTGTGCTGCTGGGCAGCTGAGAGACACCACCTGAGAATTTGGATTCAAATGGACTTTTAGGTATGAAACCGAGGAGAGACTGCAATGATGGTGACCCCGTTGCAAAGCTGCTTGTGTGCTGAAGAAGCCCAGCACTAGCTTTCCCTGCTGGTCCTTCTGCTGTTTGAGCAGAATCCACTGTTCATTCTGTGCTGAGTGTGTTGCTGCGCAGCAGAGAGCAGGCTCTGGACTGATTCCATTCAAATGCTTTTCCTGTATGAAAGTGAGCAGTGAAAGCAACGATGGAGGCACCAATGTAAAGGGGATTGTGTGCTGAACAGGTCCAGCACCAGCTTTCAATCCTGGCTCTTCTGCTGTGGGAGCAGAGGCCAAACGTTCGTGCTGTACTCACTGTGCTGCTGGGCAGCTGAGACCACCTGAGAATTTGGATTCAAATGGACTTTTAGGTAGGAAACCGAGGAGAGACTGCAATGATGGTGACCCCGTTGCAAAGCTGCTTGTGTGCTGAAGAGACACAGCACTAGCTTTCCCTGCTGGTCCTTCTGCCGTGTGAGCAGATGCCACTGTTCATTCTGTGCTGTGTTGCTGCCAGCAGGGAGCAGGCTCTGGACTGATTCTATTCAAATGCTTTTCCTGTATGAGTGTTAGCAGTGAAAGCAACAATGGAGGCACCAATGTAAAGGGGATTGTGTGCTGAACAGGTCCAGCACCAGCTTTCAATCCTGGCTCTTCTGCTGTGGGAGCAGAGGCCAAACGTTCGTGCTGTACTCACTGTGCTGCTGGGCAGCTGAGCGACACCACCTGAGAATTTGGATTCAAATGGACTTTTAGGTAGGAAACCGAGGAGAGACTGCAATGATGGTGACCCCGTTGCAAAGCTGCTTGTGTGCTGAAGAGACACAGCACTAGCTTTCCCTGCTGCTCCTTCTGCCGTGTGAGCAGATGCCACTGTTCATTCTGTGCTGTGTTGCTGCGCAGCAGAGAGCAGGCTCTGGACTGATTCCATTCAAATGCTTTTCCTGTATGAAAGTGAGCAGTGAAAGCAACGATGGAGGCACCAATGTAAAGGGGATTGTGTGCTGAACAGGTCCAGCACCAGCTTTCAATACTGGCTCTTCTGCTGTGGGAGCAGAGGCCAAACGTTCGTGCTGTACTCACTGTGCTGCTGGGCAGCTGAGAGACACCACCTGAGAATTTGGATTCAAATGGACTTTTAGGTATGAAGCCGAGGAGAGACTGCAATGATGGTGACCCCGTTGCAAAGCTGCTTGTGTGCTGAAGAAGCAGAGCACTAGGTTTCCCTGCTGGTCCTTCTGCTGTTTGAGCAGAATCCACTGTTCATTCTGTGCTGAGTGTGTTGCTGCGCAGCAGAGAGCAGGCTCTGGACTGATTCCATTCAAATGCTTTTCCTGTATGAGTGTTAGCAGTGAAAGCAACGATGGAGGCACCAATGTAAAGGGGATTGTGTGCTGAACAGGTCCAGCACCAGCTTTCAATCCTGGCTCTTCTGCTGTGGGAGCAGAGGCCAAACGTTCGTGCTGTACTCACTGTGCTGCTGGGCAGCTGAGACCACCTGAGAATTTGGATTCAAATGGACTTTTAGGTAGGAAACCGAGGAGAGACTGCAATGATGGTGACCCCGTTGCAAAGCTGCTTGTGTGCTGAAGAGACACAGCACTAGCTTTCCCTGCTGCTCCTTCTGCAGTGTGAGCAGATGCCACTGTTCATTCTGTGCTGACTGTGCTGCTGCGCAGCAGAGAGCAGCCTCTGGACTGATTCCATTCAAATGCTTTTCTTGTATGAAAGTGAGCAGTGAAAGCAACGATGGATGCACCAATGTAAAGGTGATTGTGTGCTGAACAGGTCCAGCACCAGCTTTCAATCCTGGCTCTTCTGCTGTGGGAGCAGAGGCCAAACGTTCGTGCTGTACTCACTGTGCTGCTGGGCAGCTGAGACCACCTGAGAATTTGGATTCAAATGGACTTTTAGGTAGGAAACCGAGGAGAGACTGCAATGATGGTGACCCCGTTGCAAAGCTGCTTGTGTGCTGAAGAGACACAGCACTAGCTTTCCCTGCTGGTCTTTCTGCCGTGTGAGCAGATGCCACTGTTCATTCTGTGCTGTGTTGCTGCCAGCAGGGAGCAGGCTCTGGACTGATTCTATTCAAATGCTTTTCCTGTATGAGTGTTAGCAGTGAAAGCAACAATGGAGGCACCAATGTAAAGGGGATTGTGTGCTGAACAGGTCCAGCACCAGCTTTCAATCCTGGCTCTTCTGCTGTGGGAGCAGAGGCCAAACGTTCGTGCTGTACTCACTGTGCGGCTGGGCAGTTGAGAGACACCACCTGAGAATTTGGATTCAAATGGACTTTTAGGTATGAAGCCGAGGAGAGACTGCAATGATGGTGACCCCGTTGCAAATCTGCTTGTGTGCTGAAGAAGCAGAGCACTAGCTTTCCCTGCTGGTCCTTCTGCCGTGTGAGCAGATGCCACTGTTCATTCTGTGCTGACTGTGTTCCTGCGCAGCAGAGAGCAGGCTCTGGACTGATTCCATTCAAATGCTTTTCCTGTATGAAAGTGAGCAGTGAAAGCAACGATGGAGGCACCAATGTAAAGGGGATTGTGTGCTGAACAGGTCCAGCACCAGCTTTCAATCCTGGCTCTTCTGCTGTGGGAGCAGAGGCCAAACGTTCGTGCTGTACTCACTGTGCTGCTGGACAGCTGAGCGACACCACCTGAGAATTTGGATTCAAATGTACTTTTAGGTAGGAAACCGAGGAGAGACTGCAATGATGGTGACCCCGTTGCAAAGCTGCTTGTGTGCTGAAGAGACACAGCACTAGCTTTCCCTGCTGCTCCTTCTGCCGTGTGAGCAGATGCCACTGTTCATTCTGTGCTGACTGTGTTCCTGCGCAGCAGAGAGCAGGCTCTGGACTGATTCCATTCAAAAGCCTTTCTTGTATGAAAGTGAGCAGTGAAAGCAACGATGAATGCACCAATGTAAAAGTGATTGTGTGCTGAACAGGTCCAGCACCAGCTTTCAATCCTGGCTCTTCTGCTGTGGGAGCAGAGGCCAAACGTTCGTGCTGTACTAACTGTGCTGCTGGGCAGCTGAGAGACACCACCTGAGAATTTGGATTCAAATGGACTTTTAGGTATGAAACCGAGGAGAGACTGCAATGATGGTGACCCCGTTGCAAAGCTGCTTGTGTGCTGAAGAAGCCCAGCACTAGCTTTCCCTGCTGGTCCTTCTGCTGTTTGAGCAGAATCCACTGTTCATTCTGTCCTGAGTGTGTTGCTGCGCAGCAGAGAGCAGGCTCTGGACTGATTCCATTCAAATGCTTTTCCTGTATGAGTGTTAGCAGTGAAAGCAACGATGGAGGCACCAATGTAAAGGTGATTGTGTGCTGAACAGGTCCAGCACCAGCTTTCAATCCTGGCTCTTCTGCTGTGGGAGCAGAGGCCAAACGTTCGTGCTGTACTCACTGTGCTGCTGGGCAGCTGAGACCACCTGAGAATTTGGATTCAAATGGACTTTTAGGTAGGAAACCGAGGAGAGACTGCAATGATGGTGACCCCGTTGCAAAGCTGCTTGTGTGCTGAAGAGACACAGCACTAGCTTTCCCTGCTGCTCCTTCTGCCGTGTGAGCAGATGCCACTGTTCATTCTGTGCTGACTGTGTTGCTGCGCAGCAGAGAGCAGGCTCTGGACTGATTCCATTCAAATGCTTTTCCTGTATGAAAGTGAGCAGTGAAAGCAACGATGGAGGCACCAATGTAAAGGGGATTGTGTGCTGAACAGGTCCAGCACCAGCTTTCAATACTGGCTCTTCTGCTGTGGGAGCAGAAGCCAAACGTTCGTGCTGTACTCACTGTGCTGCTGGGCAGCCTAGCGACACCACCTGAGAATTCGGATTCAAATGGACTTTTAGGTATGAAGCCGAGGAGAGACTGCAATGATGGTGACCCCGTTGCAAAGCTGCTTGTGTGCTGAAGAAGCAGAGCACTAGCTTTCCCTTCTGGTCCTTCTGCCGTGTGAGCAGATGCCGCTGTTCATTCTGTGCTGACTGTGTTCCTGCGCAGCAGAGAGCAGGCTCTGGACTGATTCCATTCAAATGCTTTTCCTGTATGAAAGTGAGCAGTGAAAGCAACGATGGAGGCACCAATGTAGGGGATTGTGTGCTGAACAGGTCCAGCACCAGCTTTCAATCCTGGCTCTTCTGCTGTGGGAGCAGAGGCCAAACGTTCGTGCTGTACTCACTGTGCTGCTGGACAGCTGAGCGACACCACCTGAGAATTTGGATTCAAATGTACTTTTAGGTAGGAAACCGAGGAGAGACTGCAATGATGGTGACCCCGTTGCAAAGCTGCTTGTGTGCTGAAGAGACACAGCACTAGCTTTCCCTGCTGCTCCTTCTGCCGTGTGAGCAGATGCCACTGTTCATTCTGTGCTGACTGTGTTGCTGCGCAGCAGAGAGCAGCCTCTGGACTGATTCCATTCAAAAGCTTTTCTTGTATGGAAGTGAGCAGTGAAAGCAACGATGAATGCACCAAAGTAAAAGTGATTGTGTGCTGAACAGGTCCAGCACCAGCTTTCAATCCTGGCTCTTCTGCTGTGGGAGCAGAGGCCAAACGTTCGTGCTGTACTAACTGTGCTGCTGGGCAGCTGAGAGACACCACCTGAGAATTTGGATTCAAATGGACTTTTAGGTATGAAACCGAGGAGAGACTGCAATGATGGTGACCCCGTTGCAAAGCTGCTTGTGTGCTGAAGAAGCCCAGCACTAGCTTTCCCTGCTGGTCCTTCTGCTGTTTGAGAAGAATCCACTGTTCATTCTGTGCTGACTGTGTTGCTGCGCAGCAGAGAGCAGGCTCTGGACTGATTCCATTCAAATGCTTTTCCTGTATGAAAGTGAGCAGTGAAAGCAACGATGGAGGCACCAATGTAAACGGGATTGTGTGCTGAACAGGTCCAGCACCAGCTTTCAATCCTGGCTCTTCTGCTGTGGGAGCAGAGGCCAAACGTTCGTGCTGTACTCACTGTGCTGCTGGGCAGCTGAGACCACCTGAGAATTTGGATTCAAATGGACTTTTAGGTAGGAAACCGAGGAGAGACTGCAATGATGGTGACCCCGTTGCAAAGCTGCTTGTGTGCTGAAGAGACACAGCACTAGCTTTCCCTGCTGGTCCTTCTGCCGTGTGAGCAGATGCCACTGTTCATTCTGTGCTGACTGTGTTCCTGCGCAGCAGAGAGCAGGCTCTGGACTGATTCCATTCAAATGCTTTTCCTGTAAGAAAGTGAGCAGTGAAAGCAACGATGGAGGCACCAATGTAAAGGGGATTGTGTGCTGAACAGGTCCAGCACCAGCTTTCAATCCTGGCTCTTCTGCTGTGGGAGCAGAGGCCAAACGTTCGTGCTGTACTCACTGTGCTGCTGGGCAGCTGAGCGACACCACCTGAGAATTTGGATTCAAATGTACTTTTAGGTAGGAACCCGAGGAGAGACTGCAATGATGGTGACCCCGTTGCAAAGCTGCTTGTGTGCTGAAGAGACACAGCACTAGCTTTCCCTGCTGCTCCTTCTGCCGTGTGAGCAGATGCCACTGTTCATTCTGTGCTGACTGTGTTGCTGCGCAGCAGAGAGCAGGCTCTGGACTGATTCCATTCAAAAGCTTTTCTTGTATGAAAGTGAGCAGTGAAAGCAACGATGAATGCACCAATGTAAAAGTGATTGTGTGCTGAACAGGTCCAGTACCAGCTTTCAATCCTGGCTCTTCTGCTGTGGGAGCAGAGGCCAAACGTTCGTGCTGTACTAACTGTGCTGCTGGGCAGCTGAGAGACACCACCTGAGAATTTGGATTCAAATGGACTTTTAGGTATGAAACCGAGGAGAGACTGCAATGATGGTGACCCCGTTGCAAAGCTGCTTGTGTGCTGAAGAAGCCCAGCACTAGCTTTCCCTGCTGGTCCTTCTGCTGTTTGAGCAGAATCCACTGTTCATTCTGTGCTGAGTGTGTTGCTGCGCAGCAGAGAGCAGGCTCTGGACTGATTCCATTCAAATGCTTTTCCTGTATGAGTGTTAGCAGTGAAAGCAACGATGGAGGCACCAGTATAAAGGGGATTGTGTGCTGAACAGGTCCAGCACCAGCTTTCAATCCTGGCTCTTCTGCTGTGGGAGCAGAGGCCAAACGTTCGTGCTGTACTCACTGTGCTGCTGGGCAGCTGAGACCACCTGAGAATTTGGATTCAAATGTACTTTTAGGTAGGAAACCGAGGAGAGACTGCAATGATGGTGACCCCGTTGCAAAGCTGCTTGTGTGCTGAAGAGACACAGCACTAGCTTTCCCTGCTGGTCCTTCTGCCGTGTGAGCAGATGCCACTGTTCATTCTGTGCTGACTGTGTTGCTGCGCAGCAGAGAGCAGGCTCTGGACTGATTCCATTCAAATGCTTTTCCTGTATGAAAGTGAGCAGTGAAAGCAACGATGGAGGCACCAATGTAAAGGGGATTGTGTGCTGAACAGGTCCAGCACCAGCTTTCAATCCTGGCTCTTCTGCTGTGGGAGCAGAGGCCAAACGTTCGTGCTGTACTCACTGTGCTGCTGGGCAGCTGAGAGACACCACCTGAGAATTTGGATTCAAATGGACTTTTAGGTAGGAAACCGAGGAGAGACTGCAATGATGGTGACCCCGTTGCAAAGCTGCTTGTGTGCTGAAGAGACACAGCACTAGCTTTCCCTGCTGCTCCTTCTGCCGTGTGAGCAGATGCCACTGTTCATTCTGTGCTGACTGTGTTGCTGCGCAGCAGAGAGCAGCCTCTGGACTGATTCCATTCAAATGCTTTTCTTGTATGAAAGTGAGCAGTGAAAGCAACGATGAATGCACCAATGTAAAGCTGATTGTGTGCTGAACAGGTCCAGCACCAGCTTTCAATCCTGGCTCTTCTGCTATGGGAGCAGAGGCCAAACGTTCGTGCTGTACTAACTGTGCTGCTGGGCAGCTGAGAGACACCACCTGAGAATTTGGATTCAAATGGACTTTTAGGTATGAAACCGAGGAGAGACTGCAATGATGGTGACCACGTTGCAAAGCTGCTTGTGTGCTGAAGAGACACAGCACTAGCTTTCCCTGCTGGTCCTTCTGCCGTGTGAGCAGATGCCACTGTTCATTCTGTGCTGTGTTGCTGCCAGCAGGGAGCAGGCTCTGGACTGATTCTATTCAAATGCTTTTCCTGTATGAGTGTTAGCAGTGAAAACAACAATGGAGGCACCAATGTAAAGGGGATTGTGTGCTGAATAGGTCCAGCACCAGCTTTCAATCCTGGCTCTTCTGCTGTGGGAGCAGAGGCCAAACGTTCGTGCTGTACTCACTGTGCTGCTGGGCAGCTGAGCGACACCACCTGAGAATTTGGATTCAAATGTACTTTTAGGTAGGAAACCGAGGAGAGACTGCAATGATGGTGACCCCGTTGCAAAGCTGCTTGTGTGCTGAAGAGACACAGCACTAGCTTTCCCTGCTGCTCCTTCTGCCGTGTGAGCAGATGCCACTGTTCATTCTGTGCTGACTGTGTTGCTGCGCAGCAGAGAGCAGCCTCTGGACTGATTCCATTCAAATGCTTTTCCTGTATGAGTGTTAGCAGTGAAAGAACGATGGAGGCACCAGTATAAAGGGGATTGTGTGCTGAACAGGTCCAGCACCAGCTTTCAATCCTGGCTCTTCTGCTGTGGGAGCAGAGGCCAAACGTTCGTGCTGTACTCACTGTGCTGCTGGGCAGCTGAGAGACACCACCTGAGAATTTGGATTCAAATGGACTTTTAGGTATGAAACCGAGGAGAGACTGCAATGATGGTGACCCCGTTGCAAAGCTGCTTGTGTGCTGAAGAAGCAGAGCACTAGCTTTCCCTGCTGGTCCTTCTGCCGTGTGAGCAGATGCCACTGTTCATTCTGTGCTGACTGTGTTCCTGCGCAGCAGAGAGCAGGCTCTGGACTGATTCCATTCAAATGCTTTTCCTGTAAGAAAGTGAGCAGTGAAAGCAACGATGGAGGCACCAATGTAAAGGGGATTGTGTGCTGAACAGGTCCAGCACCAGCTTTCAATCCTGGCCCTTCTGCTGTGGGAGCAGAGGCCAAACGTTCGTGCTGTACTCACTGTGCTGCTGGGCAGCTGAGAAACACCACCTGAGAATTCGGATTCAAATGGACTTTTAGGTAGGAAACCGAGGAGAGACTGCAATGATGGTGACCCCTTTGCAAAGCTGCTTGTGTGCTGAAGAAGCAGAGCACTAGCTTTCCCTGCTGGTCCTTCTGCCGTGTGAGCAGATGCCACTGTTCATTCTGTGCTGACTGTGTTGCTGCGCAGCAGAGAGCAGGCTCTGGACTGATTCTATTCAAATGCTTTTCCTGTATGAAAGTGAGCAGTGAAAGCAACGATGGATGCACCAATGTAAAGGGGATTGTGTGCTGAACAGGTCCAGCACCAGCTTTCAATCCTGGCTCTTCTGCTGTGGGAGCAGAGGCCAAACGTTCGTGCTGTACTCACTGTGTTGCTGGGCAGCTGAGAGACACCACCTGAGAATTTGGATTCAATTGGACTTTTATTGGAAACCGAGGAGAGACTGCAATGATGGTGACCCCGTTGCAAAGCTGCTTGTGTGCTGAAGAGACACAGCACTAGCTTTCCCTGCTGCTCCTTCTGCCGTGTGAGCAGATGCCACTGTTCATTCTGTGCTGACTGTGTTCCTGCGCAGCAGAGAGCAGGCTCTGGACTGATTCCATTCAAATGCTTTTCCTGTATGAAAGTGAGCAGTGAAAGCAACGATGGAGGCACCAATGTAAAGGGGATTGTGTGCTGAACAGGTCCAGCACCAGCTTTCAATCCTGGCTCTTCTGCTGTGGGAGCAGAGGCCAAACGTTCGTGCTGTACTCACTGTGCTGCTGGACAGCTGAGCGACACCACCTGAGAATTTGGATTCAAATGTACTTTTAGGTAGGAAACCGAGGAGAGACTGCAATGATGGTGACCCCGTTGCAAAGCTGCTTGTGTGCTGAAGAGACACAGCACTAGCTTTCCCTGCTGCTCCTTCTGCCGTGTGAGCAGATGCCACTGTTCATTCTGTGCTGACTGTGTTGCTGCGCAGCAGAGAGCAGGCTCTGGACTGATTCCATTCAAAAGCTTTTCTTGTATGAAAGTGAGCAGTGAAAGCAACGATGAATGCACCAATGTAAAAGTGATTGTGTGCTGAACAGGTCCAGCACCAGCTTTCAATCCTGGCTCTTCTGCTGTGGGAGCAGAGGCCAAACGTTCGTGCTGTACTAACTGTGCTGCTGGGCAGCAGAGAGACACCACCTGAGAATTTGGATTCAAATGGACTTTTAGGTATGAAACCGAGGAGAGACTGCAATGATTGTGACCCCGTTGCAAAGCTGCTTGTGTGCTGAAGAAGCCCAGCACTAGCTTTCCCTGCTGGTCCTTCTGTTGTTTGAGCAGAATCCACTGTTCATTCTGTGCTGAGTGTGTCCCTGCGCAGCAGAGAGCAGGCTCTGGACTGATTCCATTCAAATGCTTTTCCTGTATGAGTGTTAGCAGTGAAAGAACGATGGAGGCACCAGTATAAAGGGGATTGTGTGCTGAACAGGTCCAGCACCAGCTTTCAATCCTGGCTCTTCTGCTGTGGGAGCAGAGGCCAAACGTTCGTGCTGTACTCACTGTGCTGCTGGGCAGCTGAGACCACCTGAGAATTTGGATTCAAATGTACTTTTAGGTAGGAAACCGAGGAGAGACTGCAATGATGGTGACCCCGTTGCAAAGCTGCTTGTGTGCTGAAGAGACACAGCACTAGCTTTCCCTGCTGGTCCTTCTGCCGTGTGAGCAGATGCCACTGTTCATTCTGTGCTGTGTTGCTGCCAGCAGGGAGCAGGCTCTGGACTGATTCTATTCAAATGCTTTTCCTGTATGAGTGTTAGCAGTGAAAGCAACAATGGAGGCACCAATGTAAAGGGGATTGTGTGCTGAACAGGTCCAGCACCAGCTTTCAATCCTGGCTCTTCTGCTGTGGGAGCAGAGGCCAAACGTTCGTGCTGTACTCACTGTGCTGCTGGGCAGCTGAGCGACACCACCTGAGAATTTGGATTCAAATGTACTTTTAGGTAGGAAACCGAGGAGAGACTGCAATGATGGTGACCCCGTTGCAAAGCTGCTTGTGTGCTGAAGAGACACAGCACTAGCTTTCCCTGCTGCTCCTTCTGCCGTGTGAGCAGATGCCACTGTTCATTCTGTGCTGACTGTGTTGCTGCGCAGCAGAGAGCAGGCTCTGGACTGATTGCATTCAAATGCTTTTCCTGTATGAAAGTGAGCAGTGAAAGCAACGATGGAGGCACCAATGTAAAGGGGATTGTGTGCTGAACAGGTCCAGCACCAGCTTTCAATCCTGGCTCTTCTGCTGTGGGAGCAGAGGCCAAACGTTCGTGCTGTACTCACTGTGCTACTGGGCAGCTGAGAGACACCACCTGAGAATTGGATTCAAATGGACTTTTAGGTAGGAAACCGAGGAGAGACTGCAATGATGGTGACCCCGTTGCAAAGCTGCTTGTGTGCTGAAGAGACACAGCACTAGCTTTCCTGCTGCTCCTTCTGCCGTGTGAGCAGATGCCACTGTTCATTCTGTGCTGACTGTGTTGCTGCGCAGCAGAGAGCAGCCTCTGGACTGATTCGATTCAAATGCTTTTCCTGTATGAAAGTGAGCAGTGAAAGCAACGATGAATGCACCAATGTAAAGGTGATTGTGTGCTGAACAGGTCCAGCACCAGCTTTCAATCCTGGCTCTTCTGCTGTGGGAGCAGAGGCCAAACGTTCGTGCTGTACTAACTGTGCTGCTGGGCAGCTGAGAGACACCACCTGAGAATTTGGATTCAAATGGACTTTTAGGTATGAAACCGAGGAGAGACTGCAATGATGGTGACCCCGTTGCAAAGCTGCTTGTGTGCTGAAGAGACACAGCACTAGCTTTCCCTGCTGGTCCTTCTGCCGTGTGAGCAGATGCCACTGTTCATTCTGTGCTGTGTTGCTGCCAGCAGGGAGCAGGCTCTGGACTGATTCTATTCAAATGCTTTTCCTGTATGAGTGTTAGCAGTGAAAGCAACAATGGAGGCACCAATGTAAAGGGGATTGTGTGCTGAACAGGTCCAGCACCAGCTTTCAATCCTGGCTCTTCTGCTGTGGGAGCAGAGGCCAAACGTTCGTGCTGTACTCACTGTGCTGCTGGGCAGCTGAGCGACACCACCTGAGAATTTGGATTCAAATGTACTTTTAGGTAGGAAACCGAGGAGAGACTGCAATGATGGTGACCCCGTTGCAAAGCTGCTTGTGTGCTGAAGAAGCAGAGCACTAGCTTTCCCTGCTGGTCCTTCTGCCGTGTGAGCAGATGCCACTGTTCATTCTGTGCTGACTGTGTTCCTGCGCAGCAGAGAGCAGGCTCTGGACTGATTCCATTCAAATGCTTTTCCTGTATGAAAGTGAGCAGTGAAAGCAACGATGGAGGCACCAATGTAAAGGTGATTGTGTGCTGAACAGGTCCAGCACCAGCTTTCAATCCTTGCTCTTCTGCTGTGGGACCAGAGTCCAAACGTTCGTGCTGTGCTCCCTGTGCTACTGGGCAGCTGAGACCACGTGAGAATTTGGATTCAAATGGACTTTTAGGTATGAAACCGAGGAGAGACTGCAATGATGGTGACCCCGTTGCAAAGCTGCTTGTGTGCTGAAGAGACACAGCACTAGCTTTCCCTGCTGCTCCTTCTGCCGTGTGAGCAGATGCCACTGTTCATTCTGTGCTGACTGTGTTGCTGCGCAGCAGAGAGCAGCCTCTGGACTGATTCCATTCAAATGCTTTTCTTGTATGAAAGTGAGCAGTGAAAGCAACGATGAATGCACCAATGTAAAAGTGATTGTGTGCTGAACAGGTCCAGCACCAGCTTTCAATCCTGGCTCTTCTGCTGTGGGAGCAGAGGCCAAACGTTCGTGCTGTACTCACTGTGCTACTGGGCAGCTGAGACCACTTGAGAATTTGGATTCAAATGGACTTTTAGGTATGAAACCGAGGAGAGACTGCAATGATGGTGACCCCGTTGCAAAGCTGCTTGTGTGCTGAAGAAGCAGAGCACTAGCTTTCCCTGCTGGTCCTTCTGCCGTGTGAGCAGATGCCACTGTTCATTCTGTGCTGACTGTGTTCCTGCGCAGCAGAGAGCAGGCTCTGGACTGATTCCATTCAAATGCTTTTCCTGTATGAAAGTGAGCAGTGAAAGCAACGATGGAGGCACCAATGTAAAGGTGATTGTGTGCTGAACAGGTCCAGCACCAGCTTTCAATCCTTGCTCTTCTGCTGTGGGACCAGAGTCCAAACGTTCGTGCTGTGCTCCCTGTGCTACTGGGCAGCTGAGACCACGTGAGAATTTGGATTCAAATGGACTTTTAGGTATGAAACCGAGGAGAGACTGCAATGATGGTGACCCCGTTGCAAAGCTGCTTGTGTGCTGAAGAGACACAGCACTAGCTTTCCCTGCTGGTCCTTCTGCCGTGTGAGCAGATGCCACTGTTCATTCTGTGCTGTGTTGCTGCCAGCAGGGAGCAGGCTCTGGACTGATTCTATTCAAATGCTTTTCCTGTATGAGTGTTAGCAGTGAAAGCAACGATGGAGGCACCAATGTAAAGGGGATTGTGTGCTGAACAGGTCCAGCACCAGCTTTCAATCCTGGCTCTTCTGCTGTGGGAGCAGAGGCCAAACGTTCGTGCTGTACTCACTGTGCTGCTGGGCAGCTGAGCGACACCACCTGAGAATTTGGATTCAAATGTACTTTTAGGTAGGAAACCGAGGAGAGACTGCAATGATGGTGACCCCGTTGCAAAGCTGCTTGTGTGCTGAAGAGACACAGCACTATCTTTCCCTGCTGCTCCTTCTGCCGTGTGAGCAGATGCCACTGTTCATTCTGTGCTGACTGTGTTGCTGCGCAGCAGAGAGCAGCCTCTGGACTGATTCCATTCAAATGCTTTTCTTGTATGAAAGTGAGCAGTGAAAGCAACGATGAATGCACCAATGTAAAAGTGATTGTGTGCTGAACAGGTCCAGCACCAGCTTTCAATCCTGGCTCTTCTGCTGTGGGAGCAGAGGCCAAACGTTCGTGCTGTACTCACTGTGCTACTGGGCAGCTGAGACCACCTGAGAATTCGGATTCAAATGGACTTTTAGGTATGAAACCGAGGAGAGACTGCAATGATGGTGACCCCGTTGCAAAGCTGCTTGTGTGCTGAAGAAGCAGAGCACTAGCTTTCCCTGCTGCTCCTTCTGCCGTGTGAGCAGATGCCACTGTTCATTCTGTGCTGACTGTGTTCCTGCGCAGCAGAGAGCAGGCTCTGGACTGATTCCATTCAAATGCTTTTCCTGTATGAAAGTGAGCAGTGAAAGCAACAATGGAGGCACCAATGTAAAGGTGATTGTGTGCTGAACAGGTCATGCACCAGCTTTCAATCCTTGCTCTTCTGCTGTGGGACCAGAGTCCAAACGTTCGTGCTGTGCTCCCTGTGCTACTGGGCAGCTGAGACCACCTGAGAATTTGGATTCAAATGGACTTTTAGGTATGAAACCGAGGAGAGACTGCAATGATGGTGACCCCGTTGCATAGCTGCTTGTGTGCTGAAGAAGCAGAGCACTAGCTTTCCCTGCTGGTCCTTCTGCCGTGTGAGCAGATGCCACTGTTCATTCTGTGCTGACTGTGTTCCTGCGCAGCAGAGAGCAGCCTCTGGACTGATTCCATTCAAATGCTTTTCCTGTATGAAAGTGAGCAGTGAAAGCAACGATGGAGGCACCAATGTAAAGGTGATTGTGTGCTGAACAGGTCCAGCACCAGCTTTCAATCCTTGCTCTTCTGCTGTGGGACCAGAGTCCAAACGTTCGTGCTGTGCTCCCTGTGCTACTGGGCAGCTGAGACCACGTGAGAATTTGGATTCAAATGGACTTTTAGGTATGAAACCGAGGAGAGACTGCAATGATGGTGACCCCGTTGCAAAGCTGCTTGTGTGCTGAAGAGACACAGCACTAGCTTTCCCTGCTGGTCCTTCTGCCGTGTGAGCAGATGCCACTGTTCATTCTGTGCTGTGTTGCTGCCAGCAGGGAGCAGGCTCTGGACTGATTCTATTCAAATGCTTTTCCTGTATGAGTGTTAGCAGTGAAAGCAACGATGGAGGCACCAATGTAAAGGGGATTGTGTGCTGAACAGGTCCAGCACCAGCTTTCAATCCTGGCTCTTCTGCTGTGGGAGCAGAGGCCAAACGTTCATGCTGTACTCACTGTGCTGCTGGGCAGCTGAGCGACACCACCTGAGAATTTGGATTCAAATGTACTTTTAGGTAGGAAACCGAGGAGAGACTGCAATGATGGTGACCCCGTTGCAAAGCTGCTTGTGTGCTGAAGAGACACAGCACTAGCTTTCCCTGCTGCTCCT
Source organism: Pezoporus flaviventris (assembly GCF_033815535.1). Taxonomy (NCBI): domain Eukaryota; kingdom Metazoa; phylum Chordata; class Aves; order Psittaciformes; family Psittacidae; genus Pezoporus; species Pezoporus flaviventris. The sequence continues at coordinate 102,415 of NW_026892977.1, forward strand.
TCTGCCGTGTGAGCAGATGCCACTGTTCATTCTGTGCTGACTGTGTTGCTGCGCAGCAGAGAGCAGCCTCTGGACTGATTCCATTCAAATGCTTTTCTTGTATGAAAGTGAGCAGTGAAAGCAACGATGAATGCACCAATGTAAAAGTGATTGTGTGCTGAACAGGTCCAGCACCAGCTTTCAATCCTGGCTCTTCTGCTGTGGGAGCAGAGGCCAAACGTTCGTGCTGTACTAACTGTGCTGCTGGGCAGCTGAGCGACACCACCTGAGAATTTGGATTCAAATGTACTTTTAGGTAGGAAACCGAGGAGAGACTGCAATGATGGTGACCCCGTTGCAAAGCTGCTTGTGTGCTGAAGAGACACAGCACTAGCTTTCCCTGCTGCTCCTTCTGCCGTGTGAGCAGATGCCACTGTTCATTCTGTGCTGACTGTGTTGCTGCGCAGCAGAGAGCAGCCTCTGGACTGATTCCATTCAAATGCTTTTCTTGTATGAAAGTGAGCAGTGAAAGCAACGATGAATGCACCAATGTAAAAGTGATTGTGTGCTGAACAGGTCCAGCACCAGCTTTCAATCCTGGCTCTTCTGCTGTGGGAGCAGAGGCCAAACGTTCGTGCTGTACTCACTGTGCTACTGGGCAGCTGAGACCACCTGAGAATTTGGATTCAAATGGACTTTTAGGTATGAAACCGAGGAGAGACTGCAATGATGGTGACCCCGTTGCAAAGCTGCTTGTGTGCTGAAGAAGCAGAGCACTAGCTTTCCCTGCTGGTCCTTCTGCCGTGTGAGCAGATGCCACTGTTCATTCTGTGCTGTGTTGCTGCGCAGCAGAGAGCAGGCTCTGGACTGATTCCATTCAAATGCTTTTCCTGTATGAAAGTGAGCAGTGAAAGCAACGATGGTGGCACCAATGTAAAGGTGATTGTGTGCTGAACAGGTCCAGCACCAGCTTTCAATCCTGGCTCTTCTGCTGTGGGACCAGAGTCCAAACGTTCGTGCTGTGCTCCCTGTGCTACTGGGCAGCTGAGACCACGTGAGTATTTGGATTCAAATGGACTTTTAGGTATGAAACCGAGGAGAGACTGCAATGATGGTGACCCCGTTGCAAAGCTGCTTGTGTGCTGAAGAGACACAGCACTAGCTTTCCCTGCTGGTCCTTCTGCCGTGTGAGCAGATGCCACTGTTCATTCTGTGCTGTGTTGCTGCCAGCAGGGAGCAGGCTCTGGACTGATTCTATTCAAATGCTTTTCCTGTATGAGTGTTAGCAGTGAAAGCAACGATGGAGGCACCAATGTAAAGGGGATTGTGTGCTGAACAGGTCCAGCACCAGCTTTCAATCCTGGCTCTTCTGCTGTGGGAGCAGAGGCCAAACGTTCGTGCTGTACTCACTGTGCTGCTGGGCAGCTGAGCGACACCACCTGAGAATTTGGATTCAAATGTACTTTTAGGTAGGAAACCGAGGAGAGACTGCAATGATGGTGACCCCGTTGCAAAGCTGCTTGTGTGCTGAAGAGACACAGCACTAGCTTTCCCTGCTGGTCCTTCTGCCGTGTGAGCAGATGCCACTGTTCATTCTGTGCTGACTGTGTTGCTGCGCAGCAGAGAGCAGCCTCTGGACTGATTCCATTCAAATGCTTTTCTTGTATGAAAGTGAGCAGTGAAAGCAACGATGAATGCACCAATGTAAAAGTGATTGTGTGCTGAACAGGTCCAGCACCAGCTTTCAATCCTGGCTCTTCTGCTGTGGGAGCAGAGGCCAAACATTCGTGCTGTACTCACTGTGCTGCTGGGCAGCTGAGCGACACCACCTGAGAATTTGGATTCAAATGGACTTTTAGGTATGAAACCGAGGAGAGACTGCAATGATGGTGACCCCGTTGCAAAGCTGCTTGTGTGCTGAAGAGACACAGCACTAGCTTTCCCTGCTGGTCTTTCTGCCGTGTGAGCAGATGCCACTGTTCATTCTGTGCTGTGTTGCTGCGCAGCAGAGAGCAGGCTCAGGACTGATTCCATTCAAATGCTTTTCCTGTATGAAAGTGAGCAGTGAAAGCAACGATGGAGGCACCAATGTAAAGGGGATTGTGTGCTGAACAGGTCCAGCACCAGCTTTCAATCCTGGCTCTTCTGCTGTGGGAGCAGAGGCCAAACGTTCGTGCTGTACTCACTGTGCTGCTGGGCAGCTGAGCGACACCACCTGAGAATTCGGATTCAAATGGACTTTTAGGTATGAAGCCGAGGAGAGACTGCAATGATGGTGACCACGTTGCAAAGCTGCTTGTGTGCTGAAGAAGCAGAGCACTAGCTTTCCCTGCTGGTCCTTCTGCCGTGTGAGCAGATGCCACTGTTCATTCTGTGCTGTGTTGCTGCCAGCAGGGAGCAGGCTCTGGACTGATTCTATTCAAATGCTTTTCCTGTATGAGTGTTAGCAGTGAAAGCAACGATGGAGGCAGCAATGTAAAGGGGATTGTGTGCTGAACAGGTCCAGCACCAGCTTTCAATCCTGGCTCTTCTGCTGTGGGAGCAGAGGCCAAACGTTCGTGCTGTACTCACTGTGCTGCTGGCCAGCTGAGCGACACCCCCTGAGAATTTGGATTCAAATGGACTTTTAGGTATGAAACCGAGGAGAGACTGCAATGATGGTGACCCCGTTGCAAAGCTGCTTGTGTGCTGAAGAAGCCCAGCACTAGCTTTCCCTGCTGGTCCTTCTGCTCTTTGAGCTGAATCCACTGTTCATTCTGTGCTGAGTGTGTTGCTGCGCAGCAGAGAGCAGGCTCTGGACTGATTCCATTCAAATGCTTTTCCTGTATGAGTGTTAGCAGTGAAAGCAACGATGGAGGCACCAGTATAAAGGGGATTGTGTGCTGAACAGGTCCAGCACCAGCTTTCAATCCTGGCTCTTCTGCTGTGGGAGCAGAGGCCAAACGTTCGTGCTGTACTCACTGTGCTGCTGGGCAGCTGAGACCACCTGAGAATTTGGATTCAAATGTACTTTTAGGTATGAAACCGAGGAGAGACTGCAATGATGGTGACCCCGTTGCAAAGCTGCTTGTGTGCTGAAGAAGCAGAGCACTAGCTTTCCCTGCTGGTCCTTCTGCCGTGTGAGCAGATGCCACTGTTCATTCTGTGCTGTGTTGCTGCGCAGCAGAGAGCAGGCTCTGGACTGATTCCATTCAAATGCTTTTCCTGTATGAAAGTGAGCAGTGAAAGCAACGATGGTGGCACCAATGTAAAGGTGATTGTGTGCTGAACAGGTCCAGCACCAGCTTTCAATCCTGGCTCTTCTGCTGTGGGACCAGAGTCCAAACGTTCGTGCTGTGCTCCCTGTGCTACTGGGCAGCTGAGACCTCGTGAGTATTTGGATTCAAATGGACTTTTAGGTATGAAACCGAGGAGAGACTGCAATGATGGTGACCCCGTTGCAAAGCTGCTTGTGTGCTGAAGAGACACAGCACTAGCTTTCCCTGCTGGTCCTTCTGCCGTGTGAGCAGATGCCACTGTTCATTCTGTGCTGTGTTGCTGCCAGCAGGGAGCAGGCTCTGGACTGATTCTATTCAAATGCTTTTCCTGTATGAGTGTTAGCAGTGAAAGCAACGATGGAGGCACCAATGTAAAGGGGATTGTGTGCTGAACAGGTCCAGCACCAGCTTTCAATCCTGGCTCTTCTGCTGTGGGAGCAGAGGCCAAACGTTCGTGCTGTACTTACTGTGCTGCTGGGCAGCTGAGCGACACCACCTGAGAATTTGGATTCAAATGTACTTTTAGGTAGGAAACCGAGGAGAGACTGCAATGATGGTGACCCCGTTGCAAAGCTGCTTGTGTGCTGAAGAGACACAGCACTAGCTTTCCCTGCTGGTCCTTCTGCCGTGTGAGCAGATGCCACTGTTCATTCTGTGCTGACTGTGTTGCTGCGCAGCAGAGAGCAGCCTCTGGACTGATTCCATTCAAATGCTTTTCTTGTATGAAAGTGAGCAGTGAAAGCAACGATGAATGCACCAATGTAAAAGTGATTGTGTGCTGAACAGGTCCAGCACCAGCTTTCAATCCTGGCTCTTCTGCTGTGGGAGCAGAGGCCAAACATTCGTGCTGTACTCACTGTGCTGCTGGGCAGCTGAGCGACACCACCTGAGAATTTGGATTCAAATGGACTTTTAGGTATGAAACCGAGGAGAGACTGCAATGATGGTGACCCCGTTGCAAAGCTGCTTGTGTGCTGAAGAGACACAGCACTAGCTTTCCCTGCTGGTCTTTCTGCCGTGTGAGCAGATGCCACTGTTCATTCTGTGCTGTGTTGCTGCGCAGCAGAGAGCAGGCTCAGGACTGATTCCATTCAAATGCTTTTCCTGTATGAAAGTGAGCAGTGAAAGCAACGATGGAGGCACCAATGTAAAGGGGATTGTGTGCTGAACAGGTCCAGCACCAGCTTTCAATCCTGGCTCTTCTGCTGTGGGAGCAGAGGCCAAACGTTCGTGCTGTACTCACTGTGCTGCTGGGCAGCTGAGCGACACCACCTGAGAATTCGGATTCAAATGGACTTTTAGGTATGAAGCCGAGGAGAGACTGCAATGATGGTGACCACGTTGCAAAGCTGCTTGTGTGCTGAAGAAGCAGAGCACTAGCTTTCCCTGCTGGTCCTTCTGCCGTGTGAGCAGATGCCACTGTTCATTCTGTGCTGTGTTGCTGCCAGCAGGGAGCAGGCTCTGGACTGATTCTATTCAAATGCTTTTCCTGTATGAGTGTTAGCAGTGAAAGCAACGATGGAGGCACCAATGTAAAGGGGATTGTGTGCTGAACAGGTCCAGCACCAGCTTTCAATCCTGGCTCTTCTGCTGTGGGAGCAGAGGCCAAACGTTCGTGCTGTACTCACTGTGCTGCTGGCCAGCTGAGCGACACCCCCTGAGAATTTGGATTCAAATGGACTTTTAGGTATGAAACCGAGGAGAGACTGCAATGATGGTGACCCCGTTGCAAAGCTGCTTGTGTGCTGAAGAAGCCCAGCACTAGCTTTCCCTGCTGGTCCTTCTGCTCTTTGAGCTGAATCCACTGTTCATTCTGTGCTGAGTGTGTTGCTGCGCAGCAGAGAGCAGGCTCTGGACTGATTCCATTCAAATGCTTTTCCTGTATGAGTGTTAGCAGTGAAAGCAACGATGGAGGCACCAGTATAAAGGGGATTGTGTGCTGAACAGGTCCAGCACCAGCTTTCAATCCTGGCTCTTCTGCTGTGGGAGCAGAGGCCAAACGTTCGTGCTGTACTCACTGTGCTGCTGGGCAGCTGAGACCACCTGAGAATTTGGATTCAAATGTACTTTTAGGTATGAAACCGAGGAGAGACTGCAATGATGGTGACCCCGTTGCAAAGCTGCTTGTGTGCTGAAGAAGCAGAGCACTAGCTTTCCCTGCTGGTCCTTCTGCCGTGTGAGCAGATGCCACTGTTCGTTCTGTGCTGACTGTGTTGCTGCGCAGCAGAGAGCAGGCTCTGGACTGATTCTATTCAAATGCTTTTCCTGTATGAAAGTGAGCAGTGAAAGCAACGATGGATGCACCAATGTAAAGGGGATTGAGTGCTGAACAGGTCCAGCACCAGCTTTCAATCCTGGCTCTTCTGCTGTGGGAGCAGAGGCCAAACGTTCGTGCTGTACTCACTGTGCTAGTGGGCAGCTGAGACCACCTGAGAATTCGGATTCAAATGGACTTTTAGGTATGAAGCCGAGGAGAGACTGCAATGATGGTGACCCCGTTGCAAAGCTGCTTGTGTGCTGAAGAAGCAGAGCACTAGCTTTCCCTGCTGGTCCTTCTGCCGTGTGAGCAGATGCCACTGTTCATTCTGTGCTGACTGTGTTGCTGCGCAGCAGAGAGCAGGCTCTGGACTGATTCTATTCAAATGCTTTTCCTGTATGAAAGTGAGCAGTGAAAGCAACGATGGAGGCACCAATGTAAAGGGGATTGTGTGCTGAACAGGTCCAGCACCAGCTTTCAATCCTGGCTCTTCTGCTGTGGGAACAGAGCTCAAACGTTCGTGCTGTAGTAACTGTGCTGCTGGGCAGCTGAGAGACACCACCTGAGAATTTGGATTCAAATGGACTTTTAGGTATGAAACCGAGGAGAGACTGCAATGATGGTGACCCCGTTGCAAAGCTGCTTGTGTGCTGAAGAGACACAGCACTAGCTTTCCCTGCTGGTCCTTCTGCCGTGTGAGCAGATGCCACTGTTCATTCTGTGCTGACTGTGTTGCTGCGCAGCAGAGAGCAGGCTCTGGACTGATTCCATTCAAATGCTTTTCCTGTATGAAAGTGAGCAGTGAAAGCAACGATGGAGGCACCAATGTAAAGGGGATTGTGTGCTGAACAGGTCCAGCACCAGCTTTCAATACTGGCTCTTCTGCTGTGGGAGCAGAGGCCAAACGTTCGTGCTGTACTCACTGTGCTGCTGGGCACCTGAGCGACACCACCTGAGAATTCGGATTCAAATGGACTTTTAGGTATGAAGCCGAGGAGAGACTGCAATGATGGTGACCCCGTTGCAAAGCTGCTTGTGTGCTGAAGAAGCAGAGCACTAGCTTTCCCTGCTGGTCCTTCTGCCGTGTGAGCAGATGCCACTGTTCATTCTGTGCTGACAGTGTTGCTGCGCAGCAGAGAGCAGGCTCTGGACTGATTCCATTCAAATGCTTTTCCTGTATGAAAGTGAGCAGTGAAAGCAACGATGGAGGCACCAATGTAAAGGGGATTGTGTGCTGAACAGGTCCAGCACCAGCTTTCAATCCTGGCTCTTCTGCTGTGGGAGCAGAGGCCAAACGTTCGTGCTGTACTAACTGTGCTGCTGGGCAGCTGAGAGACACCACCTGAGAATTTGGATTCAAATGGACTTTTAGGTATGAAACCGAGGAGAGACTGCAATGATGGTGACCCCGTTGCAAAGCTGCTTGTTTGCTGAAGAGACACAGCACTAGCTTTCCCTGCTGGTCCTTCTGCCGTGTGAGCAGATGCCACTGTTCATTCTGTGCTGACTGTGTTGCTGCGCAGCAGAGAGCAGCCTCTGGACTGATTCTATTCAAATGCTTTTCCTGTATGAGTGTTAGCAGTGAAAGCAACGATGGAGGCACCAATGTAAAGGTGATTGTGTGCTGAACAGGTCCAGCACCAGCTTTCAATCCTTGCTCTTCTGCTGTGGGAGCAGAGGCCAAACGTTCGTGCTGTGCTCACTGTGCTACTGGGCAGCTGAGACCACCTGAGAATTTGGATTCAAATGGACTTTTAGGTATGAAACCGAGGAGAGACTGCAATGATGGTGACCCCGTTGCAAAGCTGCTTGTGTGCTGAAGAAGCAGAGCACTAGCTTTCCCTGCTGGTCCTTCTGCCGCGTGAGCAGATGCCACTGTTCATTCTGTGCTGACTGTGTTCCTGCGCAGCAGAGAGCAGGCTCTGGACTGATTCCATTCAAATGCTTTTCCTGTATGAAAGTGAGCAGTGAAAGCAACGATGGAGGCACCAATGTAAAGGTGATTGTGTGCTGAACAGGTCCAGCACCAGCTTTCAATCCTGGCTCTTCTGCTGTGGGAGCAGAGGCCAAACGTTCGTGCTGTACTAACTGTGCTGCTGGGCAGCTGAGAGACACCACCTGAGAATTTGGATTCAAATGGACTTTTAGGTATGAAACCGAGGAGAGACTGCAATGATGGTGACCACGTTGCAAAGCTGCTTGTGTGCTGAAGAGACACAGCACTAGCTTTCCCTGCTGGTCCTTCTGCCGTGTGAGCAGATGCCACTGTTCATTCTGTGCTGTGTTGCTGCCAGCAGGGAGCAGGCTCTGGACTGATTCCATTCAAATGCTTTTCCTGTATGAGTGTTAGCAGTGAAAGCAACGATGGAGGCACCAGTATAAAGGGGATTGTGTGCTGAACAGGTCCAGCACCAGCTTTCAATCCTGGCTCTTCTGCTGTGGGAGCAGAGGCCAAACGTTCGTGCTGTACTCACTGAGCTGCTGGGCAGCTGAGACCACCTGAGAATTTGGATTCAAATGGACTTTTAGGTAGGAAACCGAGGAGAGACTGCAATGATGGTGACCCCGTTGCAAAGCTGCTTGTGTGCTGAAGAGACTCAGCACTAGCTTTCCCTGCTGCTCCTTCTGCCGTGTGAGCAGATGCCACTGTTCATTCTGTGCTGTGTTGCTGCCAGCAGGGAGCAGGCTCTGGACTGATTCTATTCAAATGCTTTTCCTGTATGAGTGTTAGCAGTGAAAACAACAATGGAGGCACCAATGTAAAGGGGATTGTGTGCTGAACAGGTCCAGCACCAGCTTTCAATCCTGGCTCTTCTGCTGTGGGAGCAGAGGCCAAACGTTCGTGCTGTACTCACTGTGCTGCTGGGCAGCTGAGCGACACCACCTGAGAATTTGGATTCAAATGTACTTTTAGGTAGGAAACCGAGGAGAGACTGCAATGATGGTGACCCCGTTGCAAAGCTGCTTGTGTGCTGAAGAGACACAGCACTAGCTTTCCCTGCTGCTCCTTCTGCCGTGTGAGCAGATGCCACTGTTCATTCTGTGCTGACTGTGTTGCTGCGCAGCAGAGAGCAGCCTCTGGACTGATTCCATTCAAATGCTTTTCTTGTATGAAAGTGAGCATTGAAAGCAACGATGAATGCACCAATGTAAAAGTGATTGTGTGCTGAACAGGTCCAGCACCAGCTTTCAATCCTGGCTCTTCTGCTGTGGGAGCAGAGGCCAAACGTTCGTGCTGTACTCACTGTGCTAGTGGGCAGCTGAGACCACCTGAGAATTCGGATTCAAATGGACTTTTAGGTATGAAGCCGAGGAGAGACTGCAATGATGGTGACCCCGTTGCAAAGCTGCTTGTGTGCTGAAGAAGCAGAGCACTAGCTTTCCCTGCTGGTCCTTCTGCCGTGTGAGCAGATGCCACTGTTCATTCTGTGCTGACTGTGTTGCTGCGCAGCAGAGAGCAGGCTCAGGACTGATTCTATTCAAATGCTTTTCCTGTATGAAAGTGAGCAGTGAAAGCAACGATGGAGGCACCAATGTAAAGGGGATTGTGTGCTGAACAGGTCCAGCACCAGCTTTCAATCCTGGCTCTTCTGCTGTGGGAACAGAGGCCAAACGTTCGTGCTGTACTAACTGTGCTGCTGGGCAGCTGAGAGACACCACCTGAGAATTTGGATTCAAATGGACTTTTAGGTATGAAACCGAGGAGAGACTGCAATGATGGTGACCCCGTTGCAAAGCTGCTTGTTTGCTGAAGAGACACAGCACTAGCTTTCCCTGCTGCTCCTTCTGTCGTGTGAGCAGATGCCACTGTTCATTCTGACCTGACTGTGTTGCTGCGCAGCAGAGAGCAGCCTCTGGACTGATTCTATTCAAATGCTTTTCCTGTATGAGTGTTAGCAGTGAAAGCAACGATGGAGGCACCAATGTAAAGGTGATTGTGTGCTGAACAGGTCCAGCACCAGCTTTCAATCCTTGCTCTTCTGCTGTGGGAGCAGAGGCCAAACGTTCGTGCTGTGCTCACTGTGCTACTGGGCAGCTGAGACCACCTGAGAATTTGGATTCAAATGGACTTTTAGGTATGAAACCGAGGAGAGACTGCAATGATGGTGACCCCGTTGCAAAGCTGCTTGTGTGCTGAAGAAGCAGAGCACTAGCTTTCCCTGCTGGTCCTTCTGCCGCGTGAGCAGATGCCACTGTTCATTCTGTGCTGACTGTGTTCCTGCGCAGCAGAGAGCAGGCTCTGGACTGATTCCATTCAAATGCTTTTCCTGTATGAAAGTGAGCAGTGAAAGCAACGATGGATGCACCAATGTAAAGGTGATTGTGTGCTGAACAGGTCCAGCACCAGCTTTCAATCCTGGCTCTTCTGCTGTGGGAGCAGAGGCCAAACGTTCGTGCTGTACTAACTGTGCTGCTGGGCAGCTGAGAGACACCACCTGAGAATTTGGATTCAAATGGACTTTTAGGTATGAAACCGAGGAGAGACTGCAATGATGGTGACCACGTTGCAAAGCTGCTTGTGTGCTGAAGAGACACAGCACTAGCTTTCCCTGCTGGTCCTTCTGCCGTGTGAGCAGATGCCACTGTTCATTCTGTGCTGTGTTGCTGCCAGCAGGGAGCAGGCTCTGGACTGATTCTATTCAAATGATTTTCCTGTATGAGTGTTAGCAGTGAAAGCAACGATGGAGGCACCAATATAAAGGGGATTGTGTGCTGAACAGGTCCAGCACCAGCTTTCAATCCTGGCTCTTCTGCTGTGGGAGCAGAGGCCAAACGTTCGTGCTGTACTCACTGTGCTGCTGGGCAGCTGAGCGACACCACCTGAGAATTTGGATTCAAATGTACTTTTAGGTAGGAAACCGAGGAGAGACTGCAATGATGGTGACCCCGTTGCAAAGCTGCTTGTGTGCTGAAGAGACACAGCACTAGCTTTCCCTGCTGCTCCTTCTGCCGTGTGAGCAGATGCCACTGTTCATTCTGTGCTGACTGTGTTGCTGCGCAGCAGAGAGCAGGCTCTGGACTGATTCCATTCAAAAGCTTTTCTTGTATGAAAGTGAGCAGTGAAAGCAACGATGAATGCACCAATGTAAAAGTGATTGTGTGCTGAACAGGTCCAGCACCAGCTTTCAATCCTGGCTCTTCTGCTGTGGGAGCAGAGGCCAAACGTTCGTGCTGTACTAACTGTGCTGCTGGGCAGCTGAGAGACACCACCTGAGAATTTGGATTCAAATGGACTTTTAGGTAGGAAACCGAGGAGAGACTGCAATGATGGTGACCCCGTTGCAAAGCTGCTTGTGTGCTGAAGAAGCCCAGCACTAGCTTTCCCTGCTGGTACTTCTGCTGTTTGAGCAGAATCCACTGTTCATTCTGTGCTGAGTGTGTTGCTGCGCAGCAGAGAGCAGGCTCTGGACTGAATCCATTCAAATGCTTTTCCTGTATGAGTGTTAGCAGTGAAAGCAACGATGGAGGCACCAGTATAAAGGGGATTGTGTGCTGAACAGGTCCAGCACCAGCTTTCAATCCTGGCTCTTCTGCTGTGGGAGCAGAGGCCAAACGTTCGTGCTGTACTCACTGTGCTGCTGGGCAGCTGAGACCACCTGAGAATTTGGATTCAAATGGACTTTTAGGTAGGAAACCGAGGAGAGACTGCAATGATGGTGACCCCGTTGCAAAGCTGCTTGTGTGCTGAAGAGACACAGCACTAGCTTTCCCTGCTGGTCCTTCTGCCGTGTGAGCAGATGCCACTGTTCATTCTGTGCTGTGTTGCTGCCAGCAGGGAGCAGGCTCTGGACTGATTCTATTCAAATGCTTTTCCTGTATGAGTGTTAGCAGTGAAAGCAACAATGGACCCACCAATGTAAAGGGGATTGTGTGCTGAACAGGTCCAGCACCAGCTTTCAATCCTGGCTCTTCTGCTGTGGGAGCAGAGGCCAAACGTTCGTGCTGTACTCACTGTGCTGCTGGGCAGCTGAGCGACACCACCTGAGAATTTGGATTCAAATGTACTTTTAGGTAGGAAACCGAGGAGAGACTGCAATGATGGTGACCCCGTTGCAAAGCTGCTTGTGTGCTGAAGAGACACAGCACTAGCTTTCCCTGCTGCTCCTTCTGCCGTGTGAGCAGATGCCACTGTTCATTCTGTGCTGACTGTGTTGCTGCGCAGCAGAGAGCAGGCTCAGCACTGATTCCATTCAAATGCTTTTCCTGTATGAATGTGAGCAGTGAAAGCAACGATGGAGGCACCAATGTAAAGGGGATTGTGTGCTGAACAGGTCCAGCACCAGCTTTCAATACTGGCTCTTCTGCTGTGGGAGCAGAAGCCAAACGTTCGTGCTGTACTCACTGTGCTGCTGGGCAGCTGAGCGACACCACCTGAGAATTCGGATTCAAATGGACTTTTAGGTATGAAGCCGAGGAGAGACTGCAAAGATGGTGACCCCGTTGCAAAGCTGCTTGTGTGCTGAAGAAGCAGAGCACTAGCTTTCCCTGCTGGTCCTTCTGCTGTTTGAGCAGAATCCACAGTTCATTCTGTGCTGACTGTGTTGCTGCGCAGCAGAGAGCAGGCTCTGGACTGATTCCATTCAAATGCTTTTCCTGTATGAAAGTGAGCAGTGAAAGCAACGATGGAGGCACCAATGTAAAGGGGATTGTGTGCTGAACAGGTCCAGCACCAGCTTTCAATCCTGGCTCTTCTGCTGTGGGAGCAGAGGCCAAACGTTCGTGCTGTACTCACTGTGCTGCTGGGCAGCTGAGAGACACCACCTGAGAATTTGGATTCAAATGGACTTTTAGGTAGGAAACCGAGGAGAGACTGCAATGATGGTGACCCCGTTGCAAAGCTGCTTGTGTGCTGAAGAGACACAGCACTAGCTTTCCCTGCTGCTCCTTCTGCCGTGTGAGCAGATGCCACTGTTCATTCTGTGCTGTGTTGCTGCCAGCAGGGAGCAGGCTCTGGACTGATTCTATTCAAATGCTTTTCCTGTATGAGTGTTAGCAGTGAAAGCAACAATGGAGGCACCAATGTAAAGGGGATTGTGTGCTGAACAGGTCCAGCACCAGCTTTCAATCCTGGCTCTTCTGCTGTGGGAGCAGAGGCCAAACGTTCGTGCTGTACTCACTGTGCTGCTGGGCAGCTGAGCGACACCACCTGAGAATTCGGATTCAAATGGACTTTTAGGTATGAAACCGAGGAGAGACTGCAATGATGGTGACCCCGTTGCAAAGCTGCTTGTGTGCTGAAGAAGCAGAGCACTAGCTTTCCCTGCTGGTCCTTCTGCCGTGTGAGCAGATGCCACTGTTCATTCTGTGCTGACTGTGTTGCTGCGCAGCAGAGAGCAGGCTCTGGACTGATTCCATTCAAATGCTTTTCCTGTATGAAAGTGAGCAGTGAAAGCAACGATGGAGGCACCAATGTAAAGGTGATTGTGTGCTGAACAGGTCCAGCACCAGCTTTCAATCCTGGCTCTTCTGCTGTGGGAGCAGAGGCCAAACGTTCGTGCTGTACTCACTGTGCTGCTGGGCAGCTGAGAGACACCACCTGAGAATTTGGATTCAAATGGACTTTTAGGTAGGAAACCGAGGAGAGACTGCAATGATGGTGACCCCGTTGCAAAGCTGCTTGTGTGCTGAAGAGACACAGCACTAGCTTTCCCTGCTGCTCCTTCTGCCGTGTGAGCAGATGCCACTGTTCATTCTGTGCTGACTGTGTTGCTGCGCAGCAGAGAGCAGCCTCTGGACTGATTCCATTCAAATGCTTTTCTTGTATGAAAGTGAGCATTGAAAGCAACGATGAATGCACCAATGTAAAAGTGATTGTGTGCTGAACAGGTCCAGCACCAGCTTTCAATCCTGGCTCTTCTGCTGTGGGAGCAGAGGCCAAACGTTCGTGCTGTACTCACTGTGCTAGTGGGCAGCTGAGACCACCTGAGAATTCGGATTCAAATGGACTTTTAGGTATGAAGCCGAGGAGAGACTGCAATGATGGTGACCCCGTTGCAAAGCTGCTTGTGTGCTGAAGAAGCAGAGCACTAGCTTTCCCTGCTGGTCCTTCTGCCGTGTGAGCAGATGCCACTGTTCATTCTGACCTGACTGTGTTGCTGCGCAGCAGAGAGCAGCCTCTGGACTGATTCTATTCAAATGCTTTTCCTGTATGAGTGTTAGCAGTGAAAGCAACGATGGAGGCACCAATGTAAAGGTGATTGTGTGCTGAACAGGTCCAGCACCAGCTTTCAATCCTTGCTCTTCTGCTGTGGGAGCAGAGGCCAAACGTTCGTGCTGTGCTCACTGTGCTACTGGGCAGCTGAGACCACCTGAGAATTTGGATTCAAATGGACTTTTAGGTATGAAACCGAGGAGAGACTGCAATGATGGTGACCCCGTTGCAAAGCTGCTTGTGTGCTGAAGAAGCAGAGCACTAGCTTTCCCTGCTGGTCCTTCTGCCGCGTGAGCAGATGCCACTGTTCATTCTGTGCTGACTGTGTTCCTGCGCAGCAGAGAGCAGGCTCTGGACTGATTCCATTCAAATGCTTTTCCTGTATGAAAGTGAGCAGTGAAAGCAACGATGGATGCACCAATGTAAAGGTGATTGTGTGCTGAACAGGTCCAGCACCAGCTTTCAATCCTGGCTCTTCTGCTGTGGGAGCAGAGGCCAAACGTTCGTGCTGTACTAACTGTGCTGCTGGGCAGCTGAGAGACACCACCTGAGAATTTGGATTCAAATGGACTTTTAGGTATGAAACCGAGGAGAGACTGCAATGATGGTGACCCCGTTGCAAAGCTGCTTGTGTGCTGAAGAGACACAGCACTAGCTTTCCCTGCTGCTCCTTCTGCCGTGTGAGCAGATGCCACTGTTCATTCTGTGCTGACTGTGTTGCTGCGCAGCAGAGAGCAGGCTCTGGACTGATTCCATTCAAAAGCTTTTCTTGTATGAAAGTGAGCAGTGAAAGCAACGATGAATGCACCAATGTAAAAGGGATTGTGTGCTGAACAGGTCCAGCACCAGCTTTCAATCCTGGCTCTTCTGCTGTGGGAGCAGAGGCCAAACGTTCGTGCTGTACTAACTGTGCTGCTGGGCAGCTGAGAGACACCACCTGAGAATTTGGATTCAAATGGACTTTTAGGTATGAAACCGAGGAGAGACTGCAATGATGGTGACCCCGTTGCAAAGCTGCTTGTGTGCTGAAGAAGCCCAGCACTAGCTTTCCCTGCTGGTCCTTCTGCTGTTTGAGCAGAATCCACTGTTCATTCTGTGCTGAGTGTGTTGCTGCGCAGCAGAGAGCAGGCTCTGGACTGATTCCATTCAAATGCTTTTCCTGTATGAGTGTTAGCAGTGAAAGCAACGATGGAGGCACCAGTATAAAGGGGATTGTGTGCTGAACAGGTCCAGCACCAGCTTTCAATCCTGGCTCTTCTGCTGTGGGAGCAGAGGCCAAACGTTCGTGCTGTACTCACTGTGCTGCTGGGCAGCTGAGACCACCTGAGAATTTGGATTCAAATGGACTTTTAGGTAGGAAACCGAGGAGAGACTGCAATGATGGTGACCCCGTTGCAAAGCTGCTTGTGTGCTGAAGAGACACAGCACTATCTTTCCCTGCTGGTCCTTCTGCCGTGTGAGCAGATGCCACTGTTCATTCTGTGCTGTGTTGCTGCCAGCAGGGAGCAGGCTCTGGACTGATTCTATTCAAATGCTTTTCCTGTATGAGTGTTAGCAGTGAAAGCAACAATGGAGGCACCAATGTAAAGGGGATTGTGTGCTGAACAGGTCCAGCACCAGCTTTCAATCCTGGCTCTTCTGCTGTGGGAGCAGAGGCCAAACGTTTGTGCTGTACTCACTGTGCTGCTGGGCAGCTGAGCGACACCACCTGAGAATTTGGATTCAAATGTACTTTTAGGTAGGAAATCGAGGAGAGACTGCAATGATGGTGACCCCGTTGCAAAGCTGCTTGTGTGCTGAAGAGACACAGCACTAGCTTTCCCTGCTGCTCCTTCTGCCGTGTGAGCAGATGCCACTGTTCATTCTGTGCTGACTGTGTTGCTGCGCAGCAGAGAGCAGGCTCAGGACTGATTCCATTCAAATGCTTTTCCTGTATGAAAGTGAGCAGTGAAAGCAACGATGGAGGCACCAATGTAAAGGGGATTGTGTGCTGAACAGGTCCAGCACCAGCTTTCAATCCTGGCTCTTCTGCTGTGGGAGCAGAAGCCAAACGTTCGTGCTGTACTCACTGTGCTGCTGGGCAGCTGAGCGACACCACCTGAGAATTCGGATTCAAATGGACTTTTAGGTATGAAGCCGAGGAGAGACTGCAATGATGGTGACCCCGTTGCAAAGCTGCTTGTGTGCTGAAGAAGCAGAGCACTAGCTTTCCCTGCTGGTCCTTCTGCCGTGTGAGCAGATGCCACTGTTCATTCTGTGCTGACTGTGTTCCTGCGCAGCAGAGAGCAGGCTCTGGACTGATTCCATTCAAATGCTTTTCCTGTATGAAAGTGAGCAGTGAAAGCAACGATGGAGGCACCAATGTAAAGGGGATTGTGTGCTGAACAGGTCCAGCACCAGCTTTCAATCCTGGCTCTTCTGCTGTGGGAGCAGAGGCCAAACGTTCGTGCTGTACTCACTGTGCTGCTGGGCAGCTGAGCGACACCACCTGAGAATTTGGATTCAAATGTACTTTTAGGTAGGAAACCGAGGAGAGACTGCAATGATGGTGACCCCGTTGCAAAGCTGCTTGTGTGCTGAAGAGACACAGCACTAGCTTTCCCTGCTGGTCCTTCTGCCGTGTGAGCAGATGCCACTGTTCATTCTGTGCTGACTGTGTTCCTGCGCAGCAGAGAGCAGGCTCTGGACTGATTCCATTCAAAAGCTTTTCTTGTATGAAAGTGAGCAGTGAAAGCAACGATGAATGCACCAATGTAAAAGTGATTGTGTGCTGAACAGGTCCAGCACCAGCTTTCAATCCTGGCTCTTCTGCTGTGGGAGCAGAGGCCAAACGTTCGTGCTGTACTAACTGTGCTGCTGGGCAGCTGAGAGACACCACCTGAGAATTTGGATTCAAATGGACTTTTAGGTATGAAACCGAGGAGAGACTGCAATGATGGTGACCCCGTTGCAAAGCTGCTTGTGTGCTGAAGAAGCCCAGCACTAGCTTTCCCTGCTGGTCCTTCTGCTGTTTGAGCAGAATCCACAGTTCATTCTGTGCTGACTGTGTTGCTGCGCAGCAGAGAGCAGGCTCTGGACTGATTCCATTCAAATGCTTTTCCTGTATGAAAGTGAGCAGTGAAAGCAACGATGGAGGCACCAATGTAAAGGGGATTGTGTGCTGAACAGGTCCAGCACCAGCTTTCAATCCTGGCTCTTCTGCTGTGGGAGCAGAGGCCAAACGTTCGTGCTGTACTCACTGTGCTGCTGGGCAGCTGAGACCACCTGAGAATTTGGATTCAAATGGACTTTTAGGTAGGAAACCGAGGAGAGACTGCAATGATGGTGACCCCGTTGCAAAGCTGCTTGTGTGCTGAAGAGACACAGCACTAGCTTTCCCTGCTGGTCCTTCTGCCGTGTGAGCAGATGCCACTGTTCATTCTGTGCTGTGTTGCTGCCAGCAGGGAGCAGGCTCTGGACTGATTCTATTCAAATGCTTTTCCTGTATGAGTGTTAGCAGTGAAAGCAACGATGGAGGCACCAGTGTAAAGGGGATTGTGTGCTGAACAGGTCCAGCACCAGCTTTCAATCCTGGCTCTTCTGCTGTGGGAGCAGAGGCAAAACGTTCGTGCTGTACTCACTGTGCTGCTGGGCAGCTGAGAGACACCACCTGAGAATTTGGATTCAAATGTACTATTAGGTAGGAAACCGAGGAGAGACTGCAATGATGGTGACCCCGTTGCAAAGCTGCTTGTGTGCTGAAGAGACACAGCACTAGCTTTCCCTGCTGCTCCTTCTGCCGTGTGAGCAGATGCCACTGTTCATTCTGTGCTGACTGTGTTGCTGCGCAGCAGAGAGCAGCCTCTGGACTGATTCCATTCAAATGCTTTTCTTGTATGAAAGTGAGCAGTGAAAGCAACGATGAATGCACCAATGTAAAAGTGATTGTGTGCTGAACAGGTCCAGCACCAGCTTTCAATCCTGGCTCTTCTGCTGTGGGAGCAGAGGCCAAACGTTCGTGCTGTACTCACTGTGCTGCTGGGCAGCTGAGCGACACCACCTGAGAATTTGGATTCAAATGGACTTTTAGGTATGAAACCGAGGAGAGACTGCAATGATGGTGACCCCGTTGCAAAGCTGCTTGTGTGCTGAAGAGACACAGCACTAGCTTTCCCTGCTGCTCCTTCTGCCGTGTGAGCAGATGCCACTGTTCATTCTGTGCTGTGTTGCTGCGCAGCAGAGAGCAGGCTCTGGACTGATTCCATTCAAATGCTTTTCCTGTATGAAAGTGAGCAGTGAAAGCAACGATGGAGGCACCAATGTAAAGGGGATTGTGTGCTGAACAGGTCCAGCACCAGCTTTCAATCCTGGCTCTTCTGCTGTGGGAGCAGAGGCCAAACGTTCGTGCTGTACTCACTGTGCTGCTGGGCAGCTGAGCGACACCACCTGAGAATTCGGATTCAAATGGACTTTTAGGTATGAAGCCAAGGAGAGACTGCAATGATGGTGACCCCGTTGCAAAGCTGCTTGTGTGCTGAAGAAGCAGAGCACTAGCTTTCCCTGCTGGTCCTTCTGCCGTGTGAGCAGATGCCACTGTTCATTCTGTGCTGACTGTGTTCCTGCGCAGCAGAGAGCAGGCTCTGGACTGATTCCATTCAAATGCTTTTCCTGTATGAAAGTGAGCAGTGAAAGCAACGATGGATGCACCAATGTAAAGGGGATTGTGTGCTGAACAGGTCCAGCACCAGCTTTCAATCCTGGCTCTTCTGCTGTGGGAGCAGAGGCCAAACGTTCGTGCTGTACTAACTGTGCTGCTGGGCAGCTGAGAGACACCACCTGAGAATTTGGATTCAAATGGACTTTTAGGTAGGAAACCGAGGAGAGACTGCAATGATGGTGACCCCGTTGCAAAGCTGCTTGTGTGCTGAAGAGACACAGCACTAGCTTTCCCTGCTGGTCCTTCTGCCGTGTGAGCAGATGCCACTGTTCATTCTGTGCTGTGTTGCTGCCAGCATGGAGCAGGCTCTGGACTGATTCTATTCGAATGCTTTTCCTGTATGAGTGTTAGCAGTGAAAGCAACAATGGAGGCACCAATGTAAAGGGGATTGTGTGCTGAACAGGTCCAGCACCAGCTTTCAATCCTGGCTCTTCTGCTGTGGGAGCAGAGGCCAAACGTTCGTGCTGTACTCACTGTGCTGCTGGGCAGCTGAGCGACACCACCTGAGAATTTGGAATCAAATGTACTTTTAGGTAGGAAACCGAGGAGAGACTGCAATGATGGTGACCCCGTTGCAAAGCTGCTTGTGTGCTGAAGAGACACAGCACTAGCTTTCCCTGCTGCTCCTTCTGCCGTGTGAGCAGATGCCACTGTTCATTCTGTGCTGACTGTGTTGCTGCGCAGCAGAGAGCAGCCTCTGGACTGATTCCATTCAAATGCTTTTCTTGTATGAAAGTGAGCAGTGAAAGCAACGATGAATGCACCAATGTAAAAGTGATTGTGTGCTGAACAGGTCCAGCACCAGCTTTCAATCCTGGCTCTTCTGCTGTGGGAGCAGAGGCCAAACGTTCGTGCTGTACTCACTGTGCTAGTGGGCAGCTGAGACCACCTGAGAATTCGGATTCAAATGGACTTTTAGGTATGAAGCCGAGGAGAGACTGCAATGATGGTGACCCCGTTGCAAAGCTGCTTGTGTGCTGAAGAAGCAGAGCACTAGCTTTCCCTGCTGGTCCTTCTGCCGTGTGAGCAGATGCCACTGTTCATTCTGTGCTGACTGTGTTGCTGCGCAGCAGAGAGCAGGCTCTGGACTGATTCTATTCAAATGCTTTTCCTGTATGAAAGTGAGCAGTGAAAGCAACGATGGATGCACCAATGTAAAGGGGATTGTGTGCTGAACAGGTCCAGCACCAGCTTTCAATACTGGCTCTTCTGCTGTGGGAACAGAGGCCAAACGTTCGTGCTGTACTCACTGTGCTGCTGGGCAGCTGAGAGACACCACCTGAGAATTTGGATTCAAATGGACTTTTAGGTAGGAAACCGAGGAGAGACTGCAATGATGGTGACCCCGTTGCAAAGCTGCTTGTGTGCTGAAGAGACACAGCACTAGCTTTCCCTGCTGGTCCTTCTGCCGTGTGAGCAGATGCCACTGTTCATTCTGTGCTGACTGTGTTGCTGCGCAGCAGAGAGCAGGCTCTGGACTGATTCCATTCAAATGCTTTTCCTGTATGAAAGTGAGCAGTGAAAGCAACGATGGACCCACCAATGTAAAGGGGATTGTGTGCTGAACAGGTCCAGCACCAGCTTTCAATCCTGGCTCTTCTGCTGTGGGAGCAGAGGCCAAACGTTCGTGCTGTACTCACTGTGCTGCTGGGCAGCTGAGCGACACCACCTGAGAATTCGGATTCAAATGGACTTTTAGGTATGAAGCCGAGGAGAGACTGCAATGATGGTGACCCCGTTGCAAAGCTGCTTGTGTGCTGAAGAAGCAGAGCACTAGCTTTCCCTGCTGCTCCTTCTGCCGTGTGAGCAGATGCCACTGTTCATTCTGTGCTGACTGTGTTGCTGCGCAGCAGAGAGCAGGCTCTGGACTGATTCCATTCAAATGCTTTTCCTGTATGAAAGTGAGCAGTGAAAGCAACGATGGAGGCACCAATGTAAAGGGGATTGTGTGCTGAACAGGTCCAGCACCAGCTTTCAATCCTGGCTCTTCTGCTGTGGGAGCAGAGGCCAAACGTTCGTGCTGTGCTCACTGTGCTACTGGGCAGCTGAGACCACCTGAGAATTTGGATTCAAATGGACTTTTAGGTATGAAACCGAGGAGAGACTGCAATGATGGTGACCGCGTTGCAAAGCTGCTTGTGTGCTGAAGAAGCAGAGCACTAGCTTTCCCTGCTGGTCCTTCTGCCGTGTGAGCAGATGCCACTGTTCATTCTGTGCTGACTGTGTTGCTGCGCAGCAGAGAGCAGGCTCTGGACTGATTCCATTCAAATGCTTTTCCTGTATGAAAGTGAGCAGTGAAAGCAACGATGGATGCACCAATGTAAAGGTGATTGTGTGCTGAACAGGTCCAGCACCAGCTTTCAATCCTGGCTCTTCTGCTGTGGGAGCAGAGGCCAAACGTTCGTGCTTGTACTAACTGTGCTGCTGGGCAGCTGAGAGACACCACCTGAGAATTTGGATTCAAATGGACTTTTAGGTATGAACCCGAGGAGAGACTGCAATGATGGTGACCACGTTGCAAAGCTGCTTGTGTGCTGAAGAGACACAGCACTAGCTTTCCCTGCTGGTCCTTCTGCCGTGTGAGCAGATGCCACTGTTCATTCTGTGCTGTGTTGCTGCCAGCAGGGAGCAGGCTCTGGACGGATTCTATTCAAATGCTTTTCCTGTATGAGTGTTAGCAGTGAAAGCAACGATGGAGGCACCAATGTAAAGGGGATTGTGTGCTGAACAGGTCCAGCACCAGCTTTCAATCCTGGCTCTTCTGCTGTGGGAGCAGAGGCCAAACGTTCGTGCTGTACTCACTGTGCTGCTGGGCAGCTGAGCGACACCACCTGAGAATTTGGATTCAAATGTACTTTTAGGTAGGAAACCGAGGAGAGACTGCAATGATGGTGACCCCGTTGCAAAGCTGCTTGTGTGCTGAAGAGACACAGCACTAGCTTTCCCTGCTGCTCCTTCTGCCGTGTGAGCAGATGCCACTGTTCATTCTGTGCTGACTGTGTTGCTGCGCAGCAGAGAGCAGGCTCTGGACTGATTCCATTCAAATGCTTTTCCTGTATGAAAGTGAGCAGTGAAAGCAACGATGGATGCACCAATGTAAAGGTGATTGTGTGCTGAACAGGTCCAGCACCAGCTTTCAATCCTGGCTCTTCTGCTGTGGGAGCAGAGGCCAAACGTTCGTGCTTGTACTAACTGTGCTGCTGGGCAGCTGAGAGACACCACCTGAGAATTTGGATTCAAATGGACTTTTAGGTATGAAACCGAGGAGAGACTGCAATGATGGTGACCACGTTGCAAAGCTGCTTGTGTGCTGAAGAGACACAGCACTAGCTTTCCCTGCTGGTCCTTCTGCCGTGTGAGCAGATGCCACTGTTCATTCTGTGCTGTGTTGCTGCCAGCAGGGAGCAGGCTCTGGACTGATTCTATTCAAATGCTTTTCCTGTATGAGTGTTAGCAGTGAAAGCAACGATGGAGGCACCAATGTAAAGGGGATTGTGTGCTGAACAGGTCCAGCACCAGCTTTCAATCCTGGCTCTTCTGCTGTGGGAGCAGAGGCCAAACGTTCGTGCTGTACTCACTGTGCTGCTGGGCAGCTGAGCGACACCACCTGAGAATTTGGATTCAAATGTACTTTTAGGTAGGAAACCGAGGAGAGACTGCAATGATGGTGACCCCGTTGCAAAGCTGCTTGTGTGCTGAAGAGACACAGCACTAGCTTTCCCTGCTGCTCCTTCTGCCGTGTGAGCAGATGCCACTGTTCATTCTGTGCTGACTGTGTTGCTGCGCAGCAGAGAGCAGCCTCTGGACTGATTCCATTCAAATGCTTTTCTTGTATGAAAGTGAGCAGTGAAAGCAACGATGAATGCACCAATGTAAAAGTGATTGTGTGCTGAACAGGTCCAGCACCAGCTTTCAATCCTGGCTCTTCTGCTGTGGGAGCAGAGGCCAAACGTTCGTGCTGTACTCACTGTGCTGCTGGGCAGCTGAGCGACACCACCTGAGAATTTGGATTCAAATGGACTTTTAGGTATGAAACCGAGGAGAGACTGCAATGATGGTGACCCCGTTGCAAAGCTGCTTGTGTGCTGAAGAGACACAGCACTAGCTTTCCCTGCTGCTCCTTCTGCCGTGTGAGCAGATGCCACTGTTCATTCTGTGCTGTGTTGCTGCGCAGCAGAGAGCAGGCTCTGGACTGATTCCATTCAAATGCTTTTCCTGTATGAAAGTGAGCAGTGAAAGCAACGATGGAGGCACCAATGTAAAGGGGATTGTGTGCTGAACAGGTCCAGCACCAGCTTTCAATCCTGGCTCTTCTGCTGTGGGAGCAGAGGCCAAACGTTCGTGCTGTACTCACTGTGCTGCTGGGCAGCTGAGCGACACCACCTGAGAATTCGGATTCAAATGGACTTTTAGGTATGAAGCCAAGGAGAGACTGCAATGATGGTGACCCCGTTGCAAAGCTGCTTGTGTGCTGAAGAAGCAGAGCACTAGCTTTCCCTGCTGGTCCTTCTGCCGTGTGAGCAGATGCCACTGTTCATTCTGTGCTGACTGTGTTCCTGCGCAGCAGAGAGCAGGCTCTGGACTGATTCCATTCAAATGCTTTTCCTGTATGAAAGTGAGCAGTGAAAGCAACGATGGATGCACCAATGTAAAGGGGATTGTGTGCTGAACAGGTCCAGCACCAGCTTTCAATCCTGGCTCTTCTGCTGTGGGAGCAGAGGCCAAACGTTCGTGCTGTACTAACTGTGCTGCTGGGCAGCTGAGAGACACCACCTGAGAATTTGGATTCAAATGGACTTTTAGGTAGGAAACCGAGGAGAGACTGCAATGATGGTGACCCCGTTGCAAAGCTGCTTGTGTGCTGAAGAGACACAGCACTAGCTTTCCCTGCTGGTCCTTCTGCCGTGTGAGCAGATGCCACTGTTCATTCTGTGCTGTGTTGCTGCCAGCATGGAGCAGGCTCTGGACTGATTCTATTCGAATGCTTTTCCTGTATGAGTGTTAGCAGTGAAAGCAACAATGGAG
Source organism: Pezoporus flaviventris (assembly GCF_033815535.1). Lineage (NCBI taxonomy): Eukaryota > Metazoa > Chordata > Aves > Psittaciformes > Psittacidae > Pezoporus > Pezoporus flaviventris. The sequence continues at coordinate 125,782 of NW_026892977.1, forward strand.
GCACCAATGTAAAGGGGATTGTGTGCTGAACAGGTCCAGCACCAGCTTTCAATCCTGGCTCTTCTGCTGTGGGAGCAGAGGCCAAACGTTCGTGCTGTACTCACTGTGCTGCTGGGCAGCTGAGCGACACCACCTGAGAATTTGGAATCAAATGTACTTTTAGGTAGGAAACCGAGGAGAGACTGCAATGATGGTGACCCCGTTGCAAAGCTGCTTGTGTGCTGAAGAGACACAGCACTAGCTTTCCCTGCTGCTCCTTCTGCCGTGTGAGCAGATGCCACTGTTCATTCTGTGCTGACTGTGTTGCTGCGCAGCAGAGAGCAGCCTCTGGACTGATTCCATTCAAATGCTTTTCTTGTATGAAAGTGAGCAGTGAAAGCAACGATGAATGCACCAATGTAAAAGTGATTGTGTGCTGAACAGGTCCAGCACCAGCTTTCAATCCTGGCTCTTCTGCTGTGGGAGCAGAGGCCAAACGTTCGTGCTGTACTCACTGTGCTAGTGGGCAGCTGAGACCACCTGAGAATTCGGATTCAAATGGACTTTTAGGTATGAAGCCGAGGAGAGACTGCAATGATGGTGACCCCGTTGCAAAGCTGCTTGTGTGCTGAAGAAGCAGAGCACTAGCTTTCCCTGCTGGTCCTTCTGCCGTGTGAGCAGATGCCACTGTTCATTCTGTGCTGACTGTGTTGCTGCGCAGCAGAGAGCAGGCTCTGGACTGATTCTATTCAAATGCTTTTCCTGTATGAAAGTGAGCAGTGAAAGCAACGATGGATGCACCAATGTAAAGGGGATTGTGTGCTGAACAGGTCCAGCACCAGCTTTCAATACTGGCTCTTCTGCTGTGGGAACAGAGGCCAAACGTTCGTGCTGTACTCACTGTGCTGCTGGGCAGCTGAGAGACACCACCTGAGAATTTGGATTCAAATGGACTTTTAGGTAGGAAACCGAGGAGAGACTGCAATGATGGTGACCCCGTTGCAAAGCTGCTTGTGTGCTGAAGAGACACAGCACTAGCTTTCCCTGCTGGTCCTTCTGCCGTGTGAGCAGATGCCACTGTTCATTCTGTGCTGACTGTGTTGCTGCGCAGCAGAGAGCAGGCTCTGGACTGATTCCATTCAAATGCTTTTCCTGTATGAAAGTGAGCAGTGAAAGCAACGATGGACCCACCAATGTAAAGGGGATTGTGTGCTGAACAGGTCCAGCACCAGCTTTCAATCCTGGCTCTTCTGCTGTGGGAGCAGAGGCCAAACGTTCGTGCTGTACTCACTGTGCTGCTGGGCAGCTGAGCGACACCACCTGAGAATTCGGATTCAAATGGACTTTTAGGTATGAAGCCGAGGAGAGACTGCAATGATGGTGACCCCGTTGCAAAGCTGCTTGTGTGCTGAAGAAGCAGAGCACTAGCTTTCCCTGCTGCTCCTTCTGCCGTGTGAGCAGATGCCACTGTTCATTCTGTGCTGACTGTGTTGCTGCGCAGCAGAGAGCAGGCTCTGGACTGATTCCATTCAAATGCTTTTCCTGTATGAAAGTGAGCAGTGAAAGCAACGATGGAGGCACCAATGTAAAGGGGATTGTGTGCTGAACAGGTCCAGCACCAGCTTTCAATCCTGGCTCTTCTGCTGTGGGAGCAGAGGCCAAACGTTCGTGCTGTGCTCACTGTGCTACTGGGCAGCTGAGACCACCTGAGAATTTGGATTCAAATGGACTTTTAGGTATGAAACCGAGGAGAGACTGCAATGATGGTGACCGCGTTGCAAAGCTGCTTGTGTGCTGAAGAAGCAGAGCACTAGCTTTCCCTGCTGGTCCTTCTGCCGTGTGAGCAGATGCCACTGTTCATTCTGTGCTGACTGTGTTGCTGCGCAGCAGAGAGCAGGCTCTGGACTGATTCCATTCAAATGCTTTTCCTGTATGAAAGTGAGCAGTGAAAGCAACGATGGATGCACCAATGTAAAGGTGATTGTGTGCTGAACAGGTCCAGCACCAGCTTTCAATCCTGGCTCTTCTGCTGTGGGAGCAGAGGCCAAACGTTCGTGCTTGTACTAACTGTGCTGCTGGGCAGCTGAGAGACACCACCTGAGAATTTGGATTCAAATGGACTTTTAGGTATGAACCCGAGGAGAGACTGCAATGATGGTGACCACGTTGCAAAGCTGCTTGTGTGCTGAAGAGACACAGCACTAGCTTTCCCTGCTGGTCCTTCTGCCGTGTGAGCAGATGCCACTGTTCATTCTGTGCTGTGTTGCTGCCAGCAGGGAGCAGGCTCTGGACGGATTCTATTCAAATGCTTTTCCTGTATGAGTGTTAGCAGTGAAAGCAACGATGGAGGCACCAATGTAAAGGGGATTGTGTGCTGAACAGGTCCAGCACCAGCTTTCAATCCTGGCTCTTCTGCTGTGGGAGCAGAGGCCAAACGTTCGTGCTGTACTCACTGTGCTGCTGGGCAGCTGAGCGACACCACCTGAGAATTTGGATTCAAATGTACTTTTAGGTAGGAAACCGAGGAGAGACTGCAATGATGGTGACCCCGTTGCAAAGCTGCTTGTGTGCTGAAGAGACACAGCACTAGCTTTCCCTGCTGCTCCTTCTGCCGTGTGAGCAGATGCCACTGTTCATTCTGTGCTGACTGTGTTGCTGCGCAGCAGAGAGCAGGCTCTGGACTGATTCCATTCAAATGCTTTTCTTGTATGAAAGTGAGCAGTGAAAGCAACGATGAATGCACCAATGTAAAAGTGATTGTGTGCTGAACAGGTCCAGCACCAGCTTTCAATCCTGGCTCTTCTGCTGTGGGAGCAGAGGCCAAACGTTCGTGCTGTACTCACTGTGCTGCTGGGCAGCTGAGCGACACCACCTGAGAATTTGGATTCAAATGGACTTTTAGGTATGAAACCGAGGAGAGACTGCAATGATGGTGACCCCGTTGCAAAGCTGCTTGTGTGCTGAAGAGACACAGCACTAGCTTTCCCTGCTGGTCCTTCTGCCGTGTGAGCAGATGCCACTGTTCATTCTGTGCTGTGTTGCTGCACAGCAGAGAGCAGGCTCTGGACTGATTCCATTCAAATGCTTTTCCTGTATGAAAGTGAGCAGTGAAAGCAACGATGGAGGCACCAATGTAAAGGGGATTGTGTGCTGAACAGGTCCAGCACCAGCTTTCAATCCTGGCTCTTCTGCTGTGGGAGCAGAGGCCAAACGTTCGTGCTGTACTCACTGTGCTGCTGGGCAGCTGAGCGACACCACCTGAGAATTCGGATTCAAATGGACTTTTAGGTATGAAGCCGAGGAGAGACTGCAATGATGGTGACCCCGTTGCAAAGCTGCTTGTGTGCTGAAGAAGCAGAGCACTAGCTTTCCCTGCTGGTCCTTCTGCCGTGTGAGCAGATGCCACTGTTCATTCTGTGCTGACTGTGTTCCTGCGCAGCAGAGAGCAGGCTCTGGACTGATTCCATTCAAATGCTTTTCCTGTATGAAAGTGAGCAGTGAAAGCAACGATGGATGCACCAATGTAAAGGGGATTGTGTGCTGAACAGGTCCAGCACCAGCTTTCAATCCTGGCTCTTCTGCTGTGGGAGCAGAGGCCAAACGTTCGTGCTGTACTCACTGTGCTGCTGGGCAGCTGAGAGACACCACCTGAGAATTTGGATTCAAATGGACTTTTAGGTATGAAGCCGAGGAGAGACTGCAATGATGGTGACCCCGTTGCAAAGCTGCTTGTGTGCTGAAGAAGCAGAGCACTAGCTTTCCCTGCTGGTCCTTCTGCCGTGTGAGCAGATGCCACTGTTCATTCTGTGCTGACTGTGTTGCTGCGCAGCAGAGAGCAGGCTCTGGACTGATTCCATTCAAATGCTTTTCCTGTATGAAAGTGAGCAGTGAAAGCAACGATGGATGCACCAATGTAAAGGGGATTGTGTGCTGAACAGGTCCAGCACCAGCTTTCAATCCTGGCTCTTCTGCTGTGGGAGCAGAGGCCAAACGTTCGTGCTGTACTAACTGTGCTGCTGGGCAGCTGAGAGACACCACCTGAGAATTTGGATTCAAATGGACTTTTAGGTAGGAAACCGAGGAGAGACTGCAATGATGGTGACCCCGTTGCAAAGCTGCTTGTGTGCTGAAGAGACACAGCACTAGCTTTCCCTGCTGGTCCTTCTGCCGTGTGAGCAGATGCCACTGTTCATTCTGTGCTGTGTTGCTGCCAGCATGGAGCAGGCTCTGGACTGATTCTATTCAAATGCTTTTCCTGTATGAGTGTTAGCAGTGAAAGCAACAATGGAGGCACCAATGTAAAGGGGATTGTGTGCTGAACAGGTCCAGCACCAGCTTTCAATCCTGGCTCTTCTGCTGTGGGAGCAGAGGCCAAACGTTCGTGCTGTACTCACTGTGCTGCTGGGCAGCTGAGCGACACCACCTGAGAATTTGGAATCAAATGTACTTTTAGGTAGGAAACCGAGGAGAGACTGCAATGATGGTGACCCCGTTGCAAAGCTGCTTGTGTGCTGAAGAGACACAGCACTATCTTTCCCTGCTGCTCCTTCTGCCGTGTGAGCAGATGCCACTGTTCATTCTGTGCTGACTGTGTTGCTGCGCAGCAGAGAGCAGCCTCTGGACTGATTCCATTCAAATGCTTTTCTTGTATGAAAGTGAGCAGTGAAAGCAACGATGAATGCACCAATGTAAAAGTGATTGTGTGCTGAACAGGTCCAGCACCAGCTTTCAATCCTGGCTCTTCTGCTGTGGGAGCAGAGGCCAAACGTTCGTGCTGTACTCACTGTGCTAGTGGGCAGCTGAGACCACCTGAGAATTCGGATTCAAATGGACTTTTAGGTATGAAGCCGAGGAGAGACTGCAATGATGGTGACCCCGTTGCAAAGCTGCTTGTGTGCTGAAGAAGCAGAGCACTAGCTTTCCCTGCTGGTCCTTCTGCCGTGTGAGCAGATGCCACTGTTCATTCTGTGCTGACTGTGTTGCTGCGCAGCAGAGAGCAGGCTCTGGACTGATTCTATTCAAATGCTTTTCCTGTATGAAAGTGAGCAGTGAAAGCAACGATGGATGCACCAATGTAAAGGGGATTGTGTGCTGAACAGGTCCAGCACCAGCTTTCAATACTGGCTCTTCTGCTGTGGGAACAGAGGCCAAACGTTCGTGCTGTACTCACTGTGCTGCTGGGCAGCTGAGAGACACCACCTGAGAATTTGGATTCAAATGGACTTTTAGGTAGGAAACCGAGGAGAGACTGCAATGATGGTGACCCCGTTGCAAAGCTGCTTGTGTGCTGAAGAGACACAGCACTAGCTTTCCCTGCTGGTCCTTCTGCCGTGTGAGCAGATGCCACTGTTCATTCTGTGCTGACTGTGTTGCTGCGCAGCAGAGAGCAGGCTCTGGACTGATTCCATTCAAATGCTTTTCCTGTATGAAAGTGAGCAGTGAAAGCAACGATGGACCCACCAATGTAAAGGGGATTGTGTGCTGAACAGGTCCAGCACCAGCTTTCAATCCTGGCTCTTCTGCTGTGGGAGCAGAGGCCAAACGTTCGTGCTGTACTCACTGTGCTGCTGGGCAGCTGAGCGACACCACCTGAGAATTCGGATTCAAATGGACTTTTAGGTATGAAGCCGAGGAGAGACTGCAATGATGGTGACCCCGTTGCAAAGCTGCTTGTGTGCTGAAGAAGCAGAGCACTAGCTTTCCCTGCTGCTCCTTCTGCCGTGTGAGCAGATGCCACTGTTCATTCTGTGCTGACTGTGTTGCTGCGCAGCAGAGAGCAGGCTCTGGACTGATTCCATTCAAATGCTTTTCCTGTATGAAAGTGAGCAGTGAAAGCAACGATGGAGGCACCAATGTAAAGGGGATTGTGTGCTGAACAGGTCCAGCACCAGCTTTCAATCCTGGCTCTTCTGCTGTGGGAGCAGAGGCCAAACGTTCGTGCTGTGCTCACTGTGCTACTGGGCAGCTGAGACCACCTGAGAATTTGGATTCAAATGGACTTTTAGGTATGAAACCGAGGAGAGACTGCAATGATGGTGACCGCGTTGCAAAGCTGCTTGTGTGCTGAAGAAGCAGAGCACTAGCTTTCCCTGCTGGTCCTTCTGCCGTGTGAGCAGATGCCACTGTTCATTCTGTGCTGACTGTGTTGCTGCGCAGCAGAGAGCAGGCTCTGGACTGATTCCATTCAAATGCTTTTCCTGTATGAAAGTGAGCAGTGAAAGCAACGATGGATGCACCAATGTAAAGGTGATTGTGTGCTGAACAGGTCCAGCACCAGCTTTCAATCCTGGCTCTTCTGCTGTGGGAGCAGAGGCCAAACGTTCGTGCTTGTACTAACTGTGCTGCTGGGCAGCTGAGAGACACCACCTGAGAATTTGGATTCAAATGGACTTTTAGGTATGAAACCGAGGAGAGACTGCAATGATGGTGACCACGTTGCAAAGCTGCTTGTGTGCTGAAGAGACACAGCACTAGCTTTCCCTGCTGGTCCTTCTGCCGTGTGAGCAGATGCCACTGTTCATTCTGTGCTGTGTTGCTGCCAGCAGGGAGCAGGCTCTGGACTGATTCTATTCAAATGCTTTTCCTGTATGAGTGTTAGCAGTGAAAGCAACGATGGAGGCACCAATGTAAAGGGGATTGTGTGCTGAACAGGTCCAGCACCAGCTTTCAATCCTGGCTCTTCTGCTGTGGGAGCAGAGGCCAAACGTTCGTGCTGTACTCACTGTGCTGCTGGGCAGCTGAGCGACACCACCTGAGAATTTGGATTCAAATGTACTTTTAGGTAGGAAACCGAGGAGAGACTGCAATGATGGTGACCCCGTTGCAAAGCTGCTTGTGTGCTGAAGAGACACAGCACTAGCTTTCCCTGCTGGTCCTTCTGCCGTGTGAGCAGATGCCACTGTTCATTCTGTGCTGTGTTGCTGCACAGCAGAGAGCAGGCTCTGGACTGATTCCATTCAAATGCTTTTCCTGTATGAAAGTGAGCAGTGAAAGCAACGATGGATGCACCAATGTAAAGGGGATTGTGTGCTGAACAGGTCCAGCACCAGCTTTCAATCCTGGCTCTTCTGCTGTGGGAGCAGAGGCCAAACGTTCGTGCTGTACTCACTGTGCTGCTGGGCAGCTGAGCGACACCACCTGAGAATTCGGATTCAAATGGACTTTTATGTATGAAGCCGAGGAGAGACTGCAATGATGGTGACCCCGTTGCAAAGCTGCTTGTGTGCTGAAGAAGCAGAGCACTAGCTTTCCCTGCTGGTCCTTCTGCCGTGTGAGCAGATGCCACTGTTCATTCTGTGCTGACTGTGTTCCTGCGCAGCAGAGAGCAGGCTCTGGACTGATTCCATTCAAATGCTTTTCCTGTATGAAAGTGAGCAGTGAAAGCAACGATGGATGCACCAATGTAAAGGGGATTGTGTGCTGAACAGGTCCAGCACCAGCTTTCAATCCTGGCTCTTCTGCTGTGGGAGCAGAGGCCAAACGTTCGTGCTGTACTCACTGTGCTGCTGGGCAGCTGAGAGACACCACCTGAGAATTTGGATTCAAATGGACTTTTAGGTATGAAGCCGAGGAGAGACTGCAATGATGGTGACCCCGTTGCAAAGCTGCTTGTGTGCTGAAGAAGCAGAGCACTAGCTTTCCCTGCTGGTCCTTCTGCCGTGTGAGCAGATGCCACTGTTCATTCTGTGCTGACTGTGTTGCTGCGCAGCAGAGAGCAGGCTCTGGACTGATTCCATTCAAATGCTTTTCCTGTATGAAAGTGAGCAGTGAAAGCAACGATGGATGCACCAATGTAAAGGGGATTGTGTGCTGAACAGGTCCAGCACCAGCTTTCAATCCTGGCTCTTCTGCTGTGGGAGCAGAGGCCAAACGTTCGTGCTGTACTAACTGTGCTGCTGGGCAGCTGAGAGACACCACCTGAGAATTTGGATTCAAATGGACTTTTAGGTAGGAAACCGAGGAGAGACTGCAATGATGGTGACCCCGTTGCAAAGCTGCTTGTGTGCTGAAGAGACACAGCACTAGCTTTCCCTGCTGGTCCTTCTGCCGTGTGAGCAGATGCCACTGTTCATTCTGTGCTGTGTTGCTGCCAGCATGGAGCAGGCTCTGGACTGATTCTATTCAAATGCTTTTCCTGTATGAGTGTTAGCAGTGAAAGCAACAATGGAGGCACCAATGTAAAGGGGATTGTGTGCTGAACAGGTCCAGCACCAGCTTTCAATCCTGGCTCTTCTGCTGTGGGAGCAGAGGCCAAACGTTCGTGCTGTACTCACTGTGCTGCTGGGCAGCTGAGCGACACCACCTGAGAATTTGGAATCAAATGTACTTTTAGGTAGGAAACCGAGGAGAGACTGCAATGATGGTGACCCCGTTGCAAAGCTGCTTGTGTGCTGAAGAGACACAGCACTATCTTTCCCTGCTGCTCCTTCTGCCGTGTGAGCAGATGCCACTGTTCATTCTGTGCTGACTGTGTTGCTGCGCAGCAGAGAGCAGCCTCTGGACTGATTCCATTCAAATGCTTTTCTTGTATGAAAGTGAGCAGTGAAAGCAACGATGAATGCACCAATGTAAAAGTGATTGTGTGCTGAACAGGTCCAGCACCAGCTTTCAATCCTGGCTCTTCTGCTGTGGGAGCAGAGGCCAAACGTTCGTGCTGTACTCACTGTGCTAGTGGGCAGCTGAGACCACCTGAGAATTCGGATTCAAATGGACTTTTAGGTATGAAGCCGAGGAGAGACTGCAATGATGGTGACCCCGTTGCAAAGCTGCTTGTGTGCTGAAGAAGCAGAGCACTAGCTTTCCCTGCTGGTCCTTCTGCCGTGTGAGCAGATGCCACTGTTCATTCTGTGCTGACTGTGTTGCTGCGCAGCAGAGAGCAGGCTCTGGACTGATTCTATTCAAATGCTTTTCCTGTATGAAAGTGAGCAGTGAAAGCAACGATGGATGCACCAATGTAAAGGGGATTGTGTGCTGAACAGGTCCAGCACCAGCTTTCAATACTGGCTCTTCTGCTGTGGGAACAGAGGCCAAACGTTCGTGCTGTACTCACTGTGCTGCTGGGCAGCTGAGAGACACCACCTGAGAATTTGGATTCAAATGGACTTTTAGGTAGGAAACCGAGGAGAGACTGCAATGATGGTGACCCCGTTGCAAAGCTGCTTGTGTGCTGAAGAGACACAGCACTAGCTTTCCCTGCTGGTCCTTCTGCCGTGTGAGCAGATGCCACTGTTCATTCTGTGCTGACTGTGTTGCTGCGCAGCAGAGAGCAGGCTCTGGACTGATTCCATTCAAATGCTTTTCCTGTATGAAAGTGAGCAGTGAAAGCAACGATGGACCCACCAATGTAAAGGGGATTGTGTGCTGAACAGGTCCAGCACCAGCTTTCAATCCTGGCTCTTCTGCTGTGGGAGCAGAGGCCAAACGTTCGTGCTGTACTCACTGTGCTGCTGGGCAGCTGAGCGACACCACCTGAGAATTCGGATTCAAATGGACTTTTAGGTATGAAGCCGAGGAGAGACTGCAATGATGGTGACCCCGTTGCAAAGCTGCTTGTGTGCTGAAGAAGCAGAGCACTAGCTTTCCCTGCTGCTCCTTCTGCCGTGTGAGCAGATGCCACTGTTCATTCTGTGCTGACTGTGTTGCTGCGCAGCAGAGAGCAGGCTCTGGACTGATTCCATTCAAATGCTTTTCCTGTATGAAAGTGAGCAGTGAAAGCAACGATGGAGGCACCAATGTAAAGGGGATTGTGTGCTGAACAGGTCCAGCACCAGCTTTCAATCCTGGCTCTTCTGCTGTGGGAGCAGAGGCCAAACGTTCGTGCTGTGCTCACTGTGCTACTGGGCAGCTGAGACCACCTGAGAATTTGGATTCAAATGGACTTTTAGGTATGAAACCGAGGAGAGACTGCAATGATGGTGACCGCGTTGCAAAGCTGCTTGTGTGCTGAAGAAGCAGAGCACTAGCTTTCCCTGCTGGTCCTTCTGCCGTGTGAGCAGATGCCACTGTTCATTCTGTGCTGACTGTGTTGCTGCGCAGCAGAGAGCAGGCTCTGGACTGATTCCATTCAAATGCTTTTCCTGTATGAAAGTGAGCAGTGAAAGCAACGATGGAGGCACCAATGTAAAGGGGATTGTGTGCTGAACAGGTCCAGCACCAGCTTTCAATACTGGCTCTTCTGCTGTGGGAGCAGAGGCCAAACGTTCGTGCTGTACTCACTGTGCTGCTGGGCAGCTGAGCGACACCACCTGAGAATTCGGATTCAAATGGACTTTTAGGTATGAAACCGAGGAGAGACTGCAATGATGGTGACCCCGTTGCAAAGCTGCTTGTGTGCTGAAGAAGCAGAGCACTAGCTTTCCCTGCTGGTCCTTCTGCCGTGTGAGCAGATGCCACTGTTCATTCTGTGCTGACAGTGTTGCTGCGCAGCAGAGAGCAGGCTCTGGACTGATTCCATTCAAATGCTTTTCCTGTATGAGTGTTAGCAGTGAAAGCAACGATGGAGGCACCAATGTAAAGGGGATTGTGTGCTGAACAGGTCCAGCACCAGCTTTCAATCCTTGCTCTTCTGCTGTGGGAGCAGAGGCCAAACGTTCGTGCTGTGCTCACTGTGCTACTGGGCAGCTGAGACCACCTGAGAATTTGGATTCAAATGGACTTTTAGGTATGAAACCGAGGAGAGACTGCAATGATGGTGACCGCGTTGCAAAGCTGCTTGTGTGCTGAAGAAGCAGAGCACTAGCTTTCCCTGCTGGTCCTTCTGCCGCGTGAGCAGATGCCACTGTTCATTCTGTGCTGACTGTGTTGCTGCGCAGCAGAGAGCAGGCTCTGGACTGATTCCATTCAAAAGCTTTTCTTGTATGAAAGTGAGCAGTGAAAGCAACGATGAATGCACCAATGTAAAAGTGATTGTGTGCTGAACAGGTCCAGCACCAGCTTTCAATCCTGGCTCTTCTGCTGTGGGAGCAGAGGCCAAACGTTCATGCTGTACTCACTGTGCTGCTGGGCAGCTGAGCGACACCACCTGAGAATTTGGATTCAAATGGACTTTTAGGTAGGAAACCGAGGAGAGACTGCAATGATGGTGACCCCGTTGCAAAGCTGCTTGTGTGCTGAAGAGACACAGCACTAGCTTTCCCTGCTGGTCCTTCTGCCGTGTGAGCAGATGCCACTGTTCATTCTGTGCTGACTGTGTTGCTGCGCAGCAGAGAGCAGGCTCTGGACTGATTCTATTCAAATGCTTTTCCTGTATGAAAGTGAGCAGTGAAAGCAACGATGGAGGCACCAATGTAAAGGGGATTGTGTGCTGAACAGGTCCAGCACCAGCTTTCAATCCTGGCTCTTCTGCTGTGGGAGCAGAGGCCAAACGTTCGTGCTGTACTAACTGTGCTGCTGGGCAGCTGAGAGACACCACCTGAGAATTTGGATTCAAATGGACTTTTAGGTATGAAACCGAGGAGAGACTGCAATGATGGTGACCCCGTTGCAAAGCTGCTTGTGTGCTGAAGAGACACAGCACTAGCTTTCCCTGCTGGTCCTTCTGCCGTGTGAGCAGATGCCACTGTTCATTCTGTGCTGACTGTGTTGCTGCGCAGCAGAGAGCAGGCTCTGGACTGATTCCATTCAAATGCTTTTCCTGTATGAGTGTTAGCAGTGAAAGCAACGATGGAGGCACCAATGTAAAGGGGATTGTGTGCTGAACAGGTCCAGCACCAGCTTTCAATCCTTGCTCTTCTGCTGTGGGAGCAGAGGCCAAACGTTCGTGCTGTGCTCACTGTGCTACGGGGCAGCTGAGACCACCTGAGAATTCGGATTCAAATGGACTTTTAGGTATGAAACCGAGGAGAGACTGCAATGATGGTGACCGCGTTGCAAAGCTGCTTGTGTGCTGAAGAAGCAGAGCACTAGCTTTCCCTGCTGGTCCTTCTGCCGCGTGAGCAGATGCCACTGTTCATTCTGTGCTGACTGTGTTGCTGCGCAGCAGAGAGCAGCCTCTGGACTGATTCCATTCAAAAGCTTTTCTTGTATGAAAGTGAGCAGTGAAAGCAACGATGAATGCACCAATGTAAAAGTGATTGTGTGCTGAACAGGTCCAGCACCAGCTTTCAATCCTGGCTCTTCTGCTGTGGGAGCAGAGGCCAAACGTTCGTGCTGTACTCACTGTGCTGCTGGGCAGCTGAGTGACACCACCTGAGAATTTGGATTCAAATGGACTTTTAGGTATGAAACCGAGGAGAGACTGCAATGATGGTGACCCCCGTTGCAAAGCTGCTTGTGTGCTGAAGAAGCCCAGCACTAGCTTTCCCTGCTGGTCCTTCTGCTGTTTGAGCAGAATCCACTGTTCATTCTGTGCTGAGTGTGTTGCTGCGCAGCAGAGAGCAGGCTCTGGACTGATTCCATTCAAATGCTTTTCCTGTATGAGTGTTAGCAGTGAAAGCAACGATGGAGGCACCAGTATAAAGGGGATTGTGTGCTGAACAGGTCCAGCACCAGCTTTCAATCCTGGCTCTTCTGCTGTGGGAGCAGAGGCCAAACGTTCGTGCTGTACTCACTGTGCTGCTGGGCAGCTGAGACCACCTGAGAATTTGGATTCAAATGGACTTTTAGGTATGAAACCGAGGAGAGACTGCAATGATGGTGACCCCGTTGCAAAGCTGCTTGTGTGCTGAAGAGACACAGCACTAGCTTTCCCTGCTGGTCCTTCTGCCGTGTGAGCAGATGCCACTGTTCATTCTGTGCTGTGTTGCTGCCAGCAGGGAGCAGGCTCTGGACTGATTCTATTCAAATGCTTTTCCTGTATGAGTGTTAGCAGTGAAAGCAACAATGGAGGCACCAATGTAAAGGGGATTGTGTGCTGAACAGGTCCAGCACCAGCTTTCAATCCTGGCTCTTCTGCTGTGGGAGCAGAGGCCAAACGTTCGTGCTGTACTCACTGTGCTGCTGGGCAGCTGAGCGACACCACCTGAGAATTTGGATTCAAATGTACTTTTAGGTAGGAAACCGAGGAGAGACTGCAATGATGGTGACCCCGTTGCAAAGCTGCTTGTGTGCTGAAGAGACACAGCACTAGCTTTCCCTGCTGCTCCTTCTGCCGTGTGAGCAGATGCCACTGTTCATTCTGTGCTGACTGTGTTCCTGCGCAGCAGAGAGCAGGCTCTGGATGATTCCATTCAAATGCTTTTCCTGTATGAAAGTGAGCAGTGAAAGCAACGATGGAGGCACCAATGTAAAGGGGATTGTGTGCTGAACAGGTCCAGCACCAGCTTTCAATCCTGGCTCTTCTGCTGTGGGAGCAGAGGCCAAACGTTCGTGCTGTACTCACTGTGCTGCTGGACAGCTGAGCGACACCACCTGAGAATTTGGATTCAAATGTACTTTTAGGTAGGAAACCGAGGAGAGACTGCAATGATGGTGACCCCGTTGCAAAGCTGCTTGTGTGCTGAAGAGACACAGCACTAGCTTTCCCTGCTGCTCCTTCTGCCGTGTGAGCAGATGCCACTGTTCATTCTGTGCTGACTGTGTTGCTGCGCAGCAGAGAGCAGGCTCTGGACTGATTCCATTCAAAAGCTTTTCTTGTATGAAAGTGAGCAGTGAAAGCAACGATGAATGCACCAATGTAAAAGTGATTGTGTGCTGAACATGTCCAGCACCAGCTTTCAATCCTGGCTCTTCTGCTGTGGGAGCAGAGGCCAAACGTTCGTGCTGTACTCACTGTGCTGCTGGGCAGCTGAGACCACCTGAGAATTTGGATTCAAATGGACTTTTAGGTAGGAAACCGAGGAGAGACTGCAATGATGGTGACCCCGTTGCAAAGCTGCTTGTGTGCTGAAGAGACACAGCACTAGCTTTCCCTGCTGCTCCTTCTGCCGTGTGAGCAGATGCCACTGTTCATTCTGTGCTGTGTTGCTGCCAGCAGGGAGCAGGCTCTGGACTGATTCTGTTCAAATGCTTTTCCTGTATGAGTGTTAGCAGTGAAAGCAACAATGGACCCACCAATGTAAAGGGGATTGTGTGCTGAACAGGTCCAGCACCAGCTTTCAATCCTGGCTCTTCTGCTGTGGGAGCAGAGGCCAAACGTTCGTGCTGTACTCACTGTGCTGCTGGGCAGCTGAGCGACACCACCTGAGAATTTGGATTCAAATGTACTTTTAGGTAGGAAACCGAGGAGAGACTGCAATGATGGTGACCCCGTTGCAAAGCTGCTTGTGTGCTGAAGAAGCCCAGCACTAGCTTTCCCTGCTGCTCCTTCTGCCGTGTGAGCAGATGCCACTGTTCATTCTGTGCTGACTGTGTTCCTGCGCAGCAGAGAGCAGGCTCTGGATGATTCCATTCAAATGCTTTTCCTGTATGAAAGTGAGCAGTGAAAGCAACGACGGAGGCACCAATGTAAAGGGGATTGTGTGCTGAACAGGTCCAGCACCAGCTTTCAATCCTGGCTCTTCTGCTGTGGGAGCAGAGGCCAAACGTTCGTGCTGTACTCACTGTGCTGCTGGGCAGCTGAGCGACACCACCTGAGAATTTGGATTCAAATGTACTTTTAGGTAGGAAACCGAGGAGAGACTGCAATGATGGTGACCCCGTTGCAAAGCTGCTTGTGTGCTGAAGAGACACAGCACTAGCTTTCCCTGCTGCTCCTTCTGCCGTGTGAGCAGATGCCACTGTTCATTCTGTGCTGACTGTGTTCCTGCGCAGCAGAGAGCAGGCTCTGGGCTGATTCCATTCAAAAGCTTTTCTTGTATGAAAGTGAGCAGTGAAAGCAACGATGAATGCACCAATGTAAAAGTGATTGTGTGCTGAACAGGTCCAGCACCAGCTTTCAATACTGGCTCTTCTGCTGTGGGAGCAGAGGCCAAACGTTCGTGCTGTACTCACTGTGCTGCTGGGCAGCTGAGACCACCTGAGAATTTGGATTCAAATGGACTTTTAGGTAGGAAACAGAGGAGAGACTGCAATGATGGTGACCCCGTTGCAAAGCTGCTTGTGTGCTGAAGAGACACAGCACTAGCTTTCCCTGCTGGTCCTTCTGCCGTGTGAGCAGATGCCACTGTTCATTCTGTGCTGTGTTGCTGCCAGCAGGGAGCAGGCTCTGGACTGATTCTGTTCAAATGCTTTTCCTGTATGAGTGTTAGCAGTGAAAGCAACAATGGAGGCACCAATGTAAAGGGGATTGTGTGCTCAACAGGTCCAGCACCAGCTTTCAATCCTGGCTCTTCTGCTGTGGGAGCAGAGGCCAAACGTTCGTGCTGTACTCACTGTGCTGCTGGGCAGCTGAGCAACACCACCTGAGAATTTGGATTCAAATGTACTTTTAGGTAGGAAACCGAGGAGAGACTGCAATGATGGTGACCCCGTTGCAAAGCTGCTTGTGTGCTGAAGAGACACAGCACTAGCTTTCCCTGCTGCTCCTTCTGCCGTGTGAGCAGATGCCACTGTTCATTCTGTGCTGACTGTGTTGCTGCGCAGCAGAGAGCAGCCTCTGGACTGATTCCATTCAAATGCTTTTCCTGTATGAAAGTGAGCAGTGAAAGCAACGATGGAGGCACCAATGTAAAGGGGATTGTGTGCTGAACAGGTCCAGCACCAGCTTTCAATACTGGCTCTTCTGCTGTGGGAGCAGAGGCCAAACGTTCGTGCTGTACTCACTGTGCTGCTGGGCAGCTGAGCGACACCACCTGAGAATTCGGATTCAAATGGACTTTTAGGTATGAAGCCGGGGAGAGACTGCAATGATGGTGACCCCGTTGCAAAGCTGCTTGTGTGCTGAAGAAGCAGAGCACTAGCTTTCCCTGCTGGTCCTTCTGCTGTTTGAGCAGAATCCACAGTTCATTCTGTGCTGACTGTGTTGCTGCGCAGCAGAGAGCAGGCTCTGGACTGATTCCATTCAAATGCTTTTCCTGTATGAAAGTGAGCAGTGAAAGCAACGATGGAGGCACCAATGTAAAGGGGATTGTGTGCTGAACAGGTCCAGCACCAGCTTTCAATCCTGGCTCTTCTGCTGTGGGAGCAGAGGCCAAACGTTCGTGCTGTACTCACTGTGCTGCTGGGCAGCTGAGCGACACCACCTGAGAATTCGGATTCAAATGGACTTTTAGGTATGAAGCCGAGGAGAGACTGCAATGATGGTGACCCCGTTGCAAAGCTGCTTGTGTGCTGAAGAAGCAGAGCACTAGGTTTCCCTGCTGGTCCTTCTGCCGTGTGAGCAGATGCCACTGTTCATTCTGTGCTGACTGTGTTCCTGCGCAGCAGAGAGCAGGCTCTGGACTGATTCCATTCAAATGCTTTTCCTGTATGAAAGTGAGCAGTGAAAGCAACGATGGAGGCACCAATGTAAAGGGGATTGTGTGCTGAACAGGTCCAGCACCAGCTTTCAATCCTGGCTCTTCTGCTGTGGGAGCAGAGGCCAAACGTTCGTGCTGTACTAACTGTGCTACTGGGCAGCTGAGACCACCTGAGAATTTGGATTCAAATGGACTTTTAGGTATGAAACCGAGGAGAGACTGCAATGATGGTGACCCCGTTGCAAAGCTGCTTGTGTGCTGAAGAAGCAGAGCACTAGCTTTCCCTGCTGGTCCTTCTGCCGTGTGAGCAGATGCCACTGTTCATTCTGTGCTGACTGTGTTCCTGCGCAGCAGAGAGCAGGCTCTGGACTGATTCCATTCAAATGCTTTTCCTGTATGAAAGTGAGCAGTGAAAGCAACGATGGATGCACCAATGTAAAGGTGATTGTGTGCTGAACAGGTCCAGCACCAGCTTTCAATCCTGGCTCTTCTGCTGTGGGAGCAGAGGCCAAACGTTCGTGCTGTACTCACTGTGCTGCTGGGCAGCTGAGAGACACCACCTGAGAATTTGGATTCAAATGGACTTTTAGGTAGGAAACCGAGGAGAGACTGCAATGATGGTGACCCCGTTGCAAAGCTGCTTGTGTGCTGAAGAGACACAGCACTAGCTTTCCCTGCTGCTCCTTCTGCCGTGTGAGCAGATGCCACTGTTCATTCTGTGCTGACTGTGCTGCTGCGCAGCAGAGAGCAGCCTCTGGACTGATTCCATTCAAATGCTTTTCTTGTATGAAAGTGAGCAGTGAAAGCAACGATGAATGCACCAATGTAAAGGTGATTGTGTGCTGAACAGGTCCAGCACCAGCTTTCAATCCTGGCTCTTCTGCTGTGGGAGCAGAGGCCAAACGTTCGTGCTGTACTAACTGTGCTGCTGGGCAGCTGAGAGACACCACCTGAGAATTTGGATTCAAATGGACTTTTAGGTATGAAACCGAGGAGAGACTGCAATGATGGTGACCACGTTGCAAAGCTGCTTTTGTGCTGAAGAGACACAGCACTAGCTTTCCCTGCTGGTCCTTCTGCCGTGTGAGCAGATGCCACTGTTCATTCTGTGCTGTGTTGCTGCCAGCAGGGAGCAGGCTCTGGACTGATTCCATTCAAATGCTTTTCCTGTATGAGTGTTAGCAGTGAAAGCAACGATGGAGGCACCAGTATAAAGGGGATTGTGTGCTGAACAGGTCCAGCACCAGCTTTCAATCCTGGCTCTTCTGCTGTGGGAGCAGAGGCCAAACGTTCGTGCTGTACTCACTGTGCTGCTGGGCAGCTGAGACCACCTGAGAATTTGGATTCAAATGGACTTTTAGGTAGGAAACCGAGGAGAGACTGCAATGATGGTGACCCCGTTGCAAAGCTGCTTGTGTGCTGAAGAGACACAGCACTAGCTTTCCCTGCTGCTCCTTCTGCCGTGTGAGCAGATGCCACTGTTCATTCTGTGCTGACTGTGTTGCTGCGCAGCAGAGAGCAGGCTCTGGACTGATTCCATTCAAATGCTTTTCCTGTATGAAAGTGAGCAGTGAAAGCAACGATGGAGGCACCAATGTAAAGGGGATTGTGTGCTGAACAGGTCCAGCACCAGCTTTCAATACTGGCTATTCTGCTGTGGAAGCAGAAGCCAAACGTTCGTGCTGTACTCACTGTGCTGCTGGGCAGCTGAGCGACACCACCTGAGAATTCGGATTCAAATGGACTTTTAGGTATGAAGCCGAGGAGAGACTGCAATGATGGTGACCCCGTTGCAAAGCTGCTTGTGTGCTGAAGAAGCAGAGCACTAGCTTTCCCTGCTGGTCCTTCTGCCGTGTGAGCAGATGCCACTGTTCATTCTGTGCTGACTGTGTTCCTGCGCAGCAGAGAGCAGGCTCTGGACTGATCCCATTCAAATGCTTTTCCTGTATGAAAGTGAGCAGTGAAAGCAACGATGGAGGCACCAATGTAAAGGGGATTGTGTGCTGAACAGGTCCAGCACCAGCTTTCAATCCTGGCTCTTCTGCTGTGGGAGCAGAGGCCAAACGTTCGTGCTGTACTCACTGTGCTGCTGGGCAGCTGAGCGACACCACCTGAGAATTTGGATTCAAATGGACTTTTAGGTAGGAAACCGAGGAGAGACTGCAATGATGGTGACCCCGTTGCAAAGCTGCTTGTGTGCTGAAGAGACACAGCACTAGCTTTCCCTGCTGCTCCTTCTGCCGTGTGAGCAGATGCCACTGTTCATTCTGTGCTGACTGTGTTCCTGCGCAGCAGAGAGCAGGTTCTGGACTGATTCCATTCAAAAGCTTTTCTTGTATGAAAGTGAGCAGTGAAAGCAACGATGAATGCACCAATGTAAAAGTGATTGTGTGCTGAACAGGTCCAGCACCAGCTTTCAATCCTGGCTCTTCTGCTGTGGGAGCAGAGGCCAAACGTTCGTGCTGTACTAACTGTGCTGCTGGGCAGCTGAGAGACACCACCTGAGAATTTGGATTCAAATGGACTTTTAGGTATGAAACCGAGGAGAGACTGCAATGATGGTGACCCCGTTGCAAAGCTGCTTGTGTGCTGAAGAAGCCCAGCACTAGCTTTCCCTGCTGGTCCTTCTGCTGTTTGAGCAGAATCCACAGTTCATTCTGTGCTGACTGTGTTGCTGCGCAGCAGAGAGCAGGCTCTGGACTGATTCCATTCAAATGCTTTTCCTGTATGAAAGTGAGCAGTGAAAGCAACGATGGAGGCACCAATGTAAAGGGGATTGTGTGCTGAACAGGTCCAGCACCAGCTTTCAATCCTGGCTCTTCTGCTGTGGGAGCAGAGGCCAAACGTTCGTGCTGTACTCACTGTGCTGCTGGGCAGCTGAGACCACCTGAGAATTTGGATTCAAATGGACTTTTAGGTAGGAAACCGAGGAGAGACTGCAATGATGGTGACCCCGTTGCAAAGCTGCTTGTGTGCTGAAGAGACACAGCACTAGCTTTCCCTGCTGCTCCTTCTGCCGTGTGAGCAGATGCCACTGTTCATTCTGTGCTGTGTTGCTGCCAGCAGGGAGCAGGCTATGGACTGATTCTATTCAAATGCTTTTCCTGTATGAGTGTTAGCAGTGAAAGCAACAATGGAGGCACCAATGTAAAGGGGATTGTGTGCTCAACAGGTCCAGCACCAGCTTTCAATCCTGGCTCTTCTGCTGTGGGAGCAGAGGCCAAACGTTCGTGCTGTACTCACTGTGCTGCTGGGCAGCTGAGAGACACCACCTGAGAATTTGGATTCAAATGTACTTTTAGGTAGGAAACCGAGGAGAGACTGCAATGATGGTGACCCCGTTGCAAAGCTGCTTGTGTGCTGAAGAGACACAGCACTAGCTTTCCCTGCTGCTCCTTCTGCCGTGTGAGCAGATGCCACCTTTCATTCTGTGCTGACTGTGTTGCTGCGCAGCAGAGAGCAGGCTCTGGACTGATTCCATTCAAATGCTTTTCCTGTATGAAAGTGAGCAGTGAAAGCAACGATGGAGGCACCAATGTAAAGGGGATTGTGTGCTGAACAGGTCCAGCACCAGCTTTCAATCCTGGCTCTTCTGCTGTGGGAGCAGAGGCCAAACGTTCGTGCTGTACTCACTGTGCTGCTGGGCAGCTGAGCGACACCACCTGAGAATTCGGATTCAAATGGACTTTTAGGTATGAAGCCGAGGAGAGACTGCAATGATGGTGACCCCGTTGCAAAGCTGCTTGTGTGCTGAAGAAGCAGAGCACTAGGTTTCCCTGCTGGTCCTTCTGCCGTGTGAGCAGATGCCACTGTTCATTCTGTGCTGACTGTGTTCCTGCGCAGCAGAGAGCAGGCTCTGGACTGATTCCATTCAAATGCTTTTCCTGTATGAAAGTGAGCAGTGAAAGCAACGATGGAGGCACCAATGTAAAGGGGATTGTGTGCTGAACAGGTCCAGCACCAGCTTTAAATCCTGGCTCTTCTGCTGTGGGAGCAGAGGCCAAACGTTCGTGCTGTACTAACTGTGCTACTGGGCAGCTGAGACCACCTGAGAATTTGGATTCAAATGGACTTTTAGGTATGAAACCGAGGAGAGACTGCAATGATGGTGACCCCGTTGCAAAGCTGCTTGTGTGCTGAAGAAGCAGAGCACTAGCTTTCCCTGCTGGTCCTTCTGCCGTGTGAGCAGATGCCACTGTTCATTCTGTGCTGACTGTGTTCCTGCGCAGCAGAGAGCAGGCTCTGGACTGATTCCATTCAAATGCTTTTCCTGTATGAAAGTGAGCAGTGAAAGCAACGATGGATGCACCAATGTAAAGGTGATTGTGTGCTGAACAGGTCCAGCACCAGCTTTCAATCCTGGCTCTTCTGCTGTGGGAGCAGAGGCCAAACGTTCGTGCTGTACTCACTGTGCTGCTGGGCAGCTGAGAGACACCACCTGAGAATTTGGATTCAAATGGACTTTTATGTAGGAAACCGAGGAGAGACTGCAATGATGGTGACCCCGTTGAAAAGCTGCTTGTGTGCTGAAGAGACACAGCACTAGCTTTCCCTGCTGCTCCTTCTGCCGTGTGAGCAGATGCCACTGTTCATTCTGTGCTGACTGTGTTGCTGCGCAGCAGAGAGCAGCCTCTGGACTGATTCCATTCAAATGCTTTTCTTGTATGAAAGTGAGCAGTGAAAGCAACGATGAATGCACCAATGTAAAAGTGATTGTGTGCTGAACAGGTCCAGCACCAGCTTTCAATCCTGGCTCTTCTGCTGTGGGAGCAGAGGCCAAACGTTCGTGCTGTACTAACTGTGCTGCTGGGCAGCTGAGAGACACCACCTGAGAATTTGGATTCAAATGGACTTTTAGGTAGGAAACCGAGGAGAGACTGCAATGATGGTGACCACGTTGCAAAGCTGCTTTTGTGCTGAAGAGACACAGCACTAGCTTTCCCTGCTGGTCCTTCTGCCGTGTGAGCAGATGCCACTGTTCATTCTGTGCTGTGTTGCTGCCAGCAGGGAGCAGGCTCTGGAGTGATTCCATTCAAATGCTTTTCCTGTATGAGTGTTAGCAGTGAAAGCAACGATGGAGGCACCAGTATAAAGGGGATTGTGTGCTGAACAGGTCCAGCACCAGCTTTCAATCCTGGCTCTTCTGCTGTGGGAGCAGAGGCCAAACGTTCGTGCTGTACTCACTGTGCTGCTGGGCAGCTGAGACCACCTGAGAATTTGGATTCAAATGGACTTTTAGGTAGGAAACCGAGGAGAGACTGCAATGATGGTGACCCCGTTGCAAAGCTGCTTGTGTGCTGAAGAGACACAGCACTAGCTTTCCCTGCTGCTCCTTCTGCCGTGTGAGCAGATGCCACTGTTCATTCTGTGCTGACTGTGTTGCTGCGCAGCAGAGAGCAGGCTCTGGACTGATTCCATTCAAATGCTTTTCCTGTATGAAAGTGAGCAGTGAAAGCAACGATGGAGGCACCAATGTAAAGGGGATTGTGTGCTGAACAGGTCCAGCACCAGCTTTCAATACTGGCTATTCTGCTGTGGAAGCAGAAGCCAAACGTTCGTGCTGTACTCACTGTGCTGCTGGGCAGCTGAGCGACACCACCTGAGAATTCGGATTCAAATGGACTTTTAGGTATGAAGCCGAGGAGAGACTGCAATGATGGTGACCCCGTTGCAAAGCTGCTTGTGTGCTGAAGAAGCAGAGCACTAGCTTTCCCTGCTGGTCCTTCTGCCGTGTGAGCAGATGCCACTGTTCATTCTGTGCTGACTGTGTTCCTGCGCAGCAGAGAGCAGGCTCTGGACTGATCCCATTCAAATGCTTTTCCTGTATGAAAGTGAGCAGTGAAAGCAACGATGGAGGCACCAATGTAAAGGGGATTGTGTGCTGAACAGGTCCAGCACCAGCTTTCAATCCTGGCTCTTCTGCTGTGGGAGCAGAGGCCAAACGTTCGTGCTGTACTCACTGTGCTGCTGGGCAGCTGAGCGACACCACCTGAGAATTTGGATTCAAATGGACTTTTAGGTATGAAACCGAGGAGAGACTGCAATGATGGTGACCCCGTTGCAAAGCTGCTTGTGTGCTGAAGAGACACAGCACTAGCTTTCCCTGCTGCTCCTTCTGCCGTGTGAGCAGATGCCACTGTTCATTCTGTGCTGACTGTGTTCCTGCGCAGCAGAGAGCAGGCTCTGGACTGATTCCATTCAAAAGCTTTTCTTGTATGAAAGTGAGCAGTGAAAGCAACGATGAATGCACCAATGTAAAAGTGATTGTGTGCTGAACAGGTCCAGCACCAGCTTTCAATCCTGGCTCTTCTGCTGTGGGAGCAGAGGCCAAACGTTCGTGCTGTACTAACTGTGCTGCTGGGCAGCTGAGAGACACCACCTGAGAATTTGGATTCAAATGGACTTTTAGGTATGAAACCGAGGAGAGACTGCAATGATGGTGACCCCGTTGCAAAGCTGCTTGTGTGCTGAAGAAGCCCAGCACTAGCTTTCCCTGCTGGTCCTTCTGCTGTTTGAGCAGAATCCACAGTTCATTCTGTGCTGACTGTGTTGCTGCGCAGCAGAGAGCAGGCTCTGGACTGATTCCATTCAAATGCTTTTCCTGTATGAAAGTGAGCAGTGAAAGCAACGATGGAGGCACCAATGTAAAGGGGATTGTGTGCTGAACAGGTCCAGCACCAGCTTTCAATCCTGGCTCTTCTGCTGTGGGAGCAGAGGCCAAACGTTCGTGCTGTACTCACTGTGCTGCTGGGCAGCTGAGACCACCTGAGAATTTGGATTCCAATGGACTTTTAGGTATGAAACCGAGGAGAGACTGCAATGATGGTGACCCCGTTGCAAAGCTGCTTGTGTGCTGAAGAGACACAGCACTAGCTTTCCCTGCTGGTCCTTCTGCCGTGTGAGCAGATGCCACTGTTCATTCTGTGCTGTGTTGCTGCCAGCAGGGAGCAGGCTATGGACTGATTCTATTCAAATGCTTTTCCTGTATGAGTGTTAGCAGTGAAAGCAACAATGGAGGCACCAATGTAAAGGGGATTGTGTGCTGAACAGGTCCAGCACCAGCTTTCAATCCTGGCTCTTCTGCTGTGGGAGCAGAGGCCAAACGTTCGTGCTGTACTCACTGTGCTGCTGGGCAGCTGAGAGACACCACCTGAGAATTTGGATTCAAATGGACTTTTAGGTAGGAAACCGAGGAGAGACTGCAATGATGGTGACCCCGTTGCAAAGCTGCTTGTGTGCTGAAGAGACACAGCACTAGCTTTCCCTGCTGCTCCTTCTGCCGTGTGAGCAGATGCCACTGTTCATTCTGTGCTGACTGTGTTGCTGCGCAGCAGAGAGCAGGCTCTGGACTGATTCCATTCAAATGCTTTTCCTGTATGAAAGTGAGCAGTGAAAGCAACGATGGAGGCACCAATGTAAAGGGGATTGTGTGCTGAACAGGTCCAGCACCAGCTTTCAATCCTGGCTCTTCTGCTGTGGGAGCAGAGGCCAAACGTTCGTGCTGTACTCACTGTGCTGCTGGGCAGCTGAGCGACACCACCTGAGAATTCGGATTCAAATGGACTTTTAGGTATGAAGCCGAGGAGAGACTGCAATGATGGTGACCCCGTTGCAAAGCTGCTTGTGTGCTGAAGAAGCAGAGCACTAGGTTTCCCTGCTGGTCCTTCTGCCGTGTGAGCAGATGCCACTGTTCATTCTGTGCTGACTGTGTTCCTGCGCAGCAGAGAGCAGGCTCTGGACTGATTCCATTCAAATGCTTTTCCTGTATGAAAGTGAGCAGTGAAAGCAACGATGGAGGCACCAATGTAAAGGGGATTGTGTGCTGAACAGGTCCAGCACCAGCTTTAAATCCTGGCTCTTCTGCTGTGGGAGCAGAGGCCAAACGTTCGTGCTGTACTAACTGTGCTACTGGGCAGCTGAGACCACCTGAGAATTTGGATTCAAATGGACTTTTAGGTATGAAACCGAGGAGAGACTGCAATGATGGTGACCCCGTTGCAAAGCTGCTTGTGTGCTGAAGAAGCAGAGCACTAGCTTTCCCTGCTGGTCCTTCTGCCGTGTGAGCAGATGCCACTGTTCATTCTGTGCTGACTGTGTTCCTGCGCAGCAGAGAGCAGGCTCTGGACTGATTCCATTCAAATGCTTTTCCTGTATGAAAGTGAGCAGTGAAAGCAACGATGGATGCACCAATGTAAAGGTGATTGTGTGCTGAACAGGTCCAGCACCAGCTTTCAATCCTGGCTCTTCTGCTGTGGGAGCAGAGGCCAAACGTTCGTGCTGTACTCACTGTGCTGCTGGGCAGCTGAGAGACACCACCTGAGAATTTGGATTCAAATGGACTTTTATGTAGGAAACCGAGGAGAGACTGCAATGATGGTGACCCCGTTGCAAAGCTGCTTGTGTGCTGAAGAGACACAGCACTAGCTTTCCCTGCTGCTCCTTCTGCCGTGTGAGCAGATGCCACTGTTCATTCTGTGCTGACTGTGTTGCTGCGCAGCAGAGAGCAGCCTCTGGACTGATTCCATTCAAATGCTTTTCTTGTATGAAAGTGAGCAGTGAAAGCAACGATGAATGCACCAATGTAAAAGTGATTGTGTGCTGAACAGGTCCAGCACCAGCTTTCAATCCTGGCTCTTCTGCTGTGGGAGCAGAGGCCAAACGTTCGTGCTGTACTAACTGTGCTGCTGGGCAGCTGAGAGACACCACCTGAGAATTTGGATTCAAATGGACTTTTAGGTATGAAACCGAGGAGAGACTGCAATGATGGTGACCACGTTGCAAAGCTGCTTTTGTGCTGAAGAGACACAGCACTAGCTTTCCCTGCTGGTCCTTCTGCCGTGTGAGCAGATGCCACTGTTCATTCTGTGCTGTGTTGCTGCCAGCAGGGAGCAGGCTCTGGACTGATTCCATTCAAATGCTTTTCCTGTATGAGTGTTAGCAGTGAAAGCAACGATGGAGGCACCAGTATAAAGGGGATTGTGTGCTGAACAGGTCCAGCACCAGCTTTCAATCCTGGCTCTTCTGCTGTGGGAGCAGAGGCCAAACGTTCGTGCTGTACTCACTGTGCTGCTGGGCAGCTGAGACCACCTGAGAATTTGGATTCAAATGGACTTTTAGGTAGGAAACCGAGGAGAGACTGCAATGATGGTGACCCCGTTGCAAAGCTGCTTGTGTGCTGAAGAGACACAGCACTAGCTTTCCCTGCTGCTCCTTCTGCCGTGTGAGCAGATGCCACTGTTCATTCTGTGCTGACTGTGTTGCTGCGCAGCAGAGAGCAGGCTCTGGACTGATTCCATTCAAATGCTTTTCCTGTATGAAAGTGAGCAGTGAAAGCAACGATGGAGGCACCAATGTAAAGGGGATTGTGTGCTGAACAGGTCCAGCACCAGCTTTCAATACTGGCTATTCTGCTGTGGAAGCAGAAGCCAAACGTTCGTGCTGTACTCACTGTGCTGCTGGGCAGCTGAGCGACACCACCTGAGAATTCGGATTCAAATGGACTTTTAGGTATGAAGCCGAGGAGAGACTGCAATGATGGTGACCCCGTTGCAAAGCTGCTTGTGTGCTGAAGAAGCAGAGCACTAGCTTTCCCTGCTGGTCCTTCTGCCGTGTGAGCAGATGCCACTGTTCATTCTGTGCTGACTGTGTTCCTGCGCAGCAGAGAGCAGGCTCTGGACTGATCCCATTCAAATGCTTTTCCTGTATGAAAGTGAGCAGTGAAAGCAACGATGGAGGCACCAATGTAAAGGGGATTGTGTGCTGAACAGGTCCAGCACCAGCTTTCAATCCTGGCTCTTCTGCTGTGGGAGCAGAGGCCAAACGTTCGTGCTGTACTCACTGTGCTGCTGGACAGCTGAGCGACACCACCTGAGAATTTGGATTCAAATGTACTTTTAGGTAGGAAACCGAGGAGAGACTGCAATGATGGTGACCCCGTTGCAAAGCTGCTTGTGTGCTGAAGAGACACAGCACTAGCTTTCCCTGCTGCTCCTTCTGCCGTGTGAGCAGATGCCACTGTTCATTCTGTGCTGTGTTGCTGCCAGCAGGGAGCAGGCTATGGACTGATTCTATTCAAATGCTTTTCCTGTATGAATGTTAGCAGTGAAAGCAACAATGGAGGCACCAATGTAAAGGGGATTGTGTGCTGAACAGGTCCAGCACCAGCTTTCAATCCTGGCTCTTCTGCTGTGGGAGCAGAGGCCAAACGTTCGTGCTGTACTCACTGTGCTGCTGGGCAGCTGAGAGACACCACCTGAGAATTTGGATTCAAATGTACTTTTAGGTAGGAAACCGAGGAGAGACTGCAATGATGGTGACCCCGTTGCAAAGCTGCTTGTGTGCTGAAGAGACACAGCACTAGCTTTCCCTGCTGCTCCTTCTGCCGTGTGAGCAGATGCCACTGTTCATTCTGTGCTGACTGTGTTGCTGCACAGCAGAGAGCAGGCTCTGGACTGATTCCATTCAAATGCTTTTCCTGTATGAAAGTGAGCAGTGAAAGCAACGATGGAGGCACCAATGTAAAGGGGATTGTGTGCTGAACAGGTCCAGCACCAGCTTTCAATCCTGGCTCTTCTGCTGTGGGAGCAGAGGCCAAACGTTCGTGCTGTACTCACTGTGCTGCTGGGCAGCTGAGCGACACCACCTGAGAATTCGGATTCAAATGGACTTTTAGGTATGAAGCCGAGGAGAGACTGCAATGATGGTGACCCCGTTGCAAAGCTGCTTGTGTGCTGAAGAAGCAGAGCACTAGGTTTCCCTGCTGGTCCTTCTGCCGTGTGAGCAGATGCCACTGTTCATTCTGTGCTGACTGTGTTCCTGCGCAGCAGAGAGCAGGCTCTGGACTGATTCCATTCAAATGCTTTTCCTGTATGAAAGTGAGCAGTGAAAGCAACGATGGAGGCACCAATGTAAAGGGGATTGTGTGCTGAACAGGTCCAGCACCAGCTTTAAATCCTGGCTCTTCTGCTGTGGGAGCAGAGGCCAAACGTTCGTGCTGTACTAACTGTGCTACTGGGCAGCTGAGACCACCTGAGAATTTGGATTCAAATGGACTTTTAGGTATGAAACCGAGGAGAGACTGCAATGATGGTGACCCCGTTGCAAAGCTGCTTGTGTGCTGAAGAAGCAGAGCACTAGCTTTCCCTGCTGGTCCTTCTGCCGTGTGAGCAGATGCCACTGTTCATTCTGTGCTGACTGTGTTCCTGCGCAGCAGAGAGCAGGCTCTGGACTGATTCCATTCAAATGCTTTTCCTGTATGAAAGTGAGCAGTGAAAGCAACGATGGATGCACCAATGTAAAGGTGATTGTGTGCTGAACAGGTCCAGCACCAGCTTTCAATCCTGGCTCTTCTGCTGTGGGAGCAGAGGCCAAACGTTCGTGCTGTACTCACTGTGCTGCTGGGCAGCTGAGAGACACCACCTGAGAATTTGGATTCAAATGGACTTTTATGTAGGAAACCGAGGAGAGACTGCAATGATGGTGACCCCGTTGCAAAGCTGCTTGTGTGCTGAAGAGACACAGCACTAGCTTTCCCTGCTGCTCCTTCTGCCGTGTGAGCAGATGCCACTGTTCATTCTGTGCTGACTGTGTTGCTGCGCAGCAGAGAGCAGGCTCTGGACTGATTCCATTCAAATGCTTTTCTTGTATGAAAGTGAGCAGTGAAAGCAACGATGAATGCACCAATGTAAAGGTGATTGTGTGCTGAACAGGTCCAGCACCAGCTTTCAATCCTGGCTCTTCTGCTGTGGGAGCAGAGGCCAAACGTTCGTGCTGTACTAACTGTGCTGCTGGGCAGCTGAGAGACACCACCTGAGAATTTGGATTCAAATGGACTTTTAGGTATGAAACCGAGGAGAGACTGCAATGATGGTGACCCCGTTGCAAAGCTGCTTTTGTGCTGAAGAGACACAGCACTAGCTTTCCCTGCTGGTCCTTCTGCCGTGTGAGCAGATGCCACTGTTCATTCTGTGCTGTGTTGCTGCCAGCAGGGAGCAGGCTCTGGACTGATTCCATTCAAATGCTTTTCCTGTATGAGTGTTAGCAGTGAAAGCAACGATGGAGGCACCAGTATAAAGGGGATTGTGTGCTGAACAGGTCCAGCACCAGCTTTCAATCCTGGCTCTTCTGCTGTGGGAGCAGAGGCCAAACGTTCGTGCTGTACTCACTGTGCTGCTGGGCAGCTGAGACCACCTGAGAATTTGGATTCAAATGGACTTTTAGGTAGGAAACCGAGGAGAGACTGCAATGATGGTGACCCCGTTGCAAAGCTGCTTGTGTGCTGAAGAGACACAGCACTAGCTTTCCCTGCTGCTCCTTCTGCCGTGTGAGCAGATGCCACTGTTCATTCTGTGCTGACTGTGTTGCTGCGCAGCAGAGAGCAGGCTCTGGACTGATTCCATTCAAATGCTTTTCCTGTATGAAAGTGAGCAGTGAAAGCAACGATGGAGGCACCAATGTAAAGGGGATTGTGTGCTGAACAGGTCCAGCACCAGCTTTCAATACTGGCTATTCTGCTGTGGAAGCAGAAGCCAAACGTTCGTGCTGTACTCACTGTGCTGCTGGGCAGCTGAGCGACACCACCTGAGAATTCGGATTCAAATGGACTTTTAGGTATGAAGCCGAGGAGAGACTGCAATGATGGTGACCCCGTTGCAAAGCTGCTTGTGTGCTGAAGAAGCAGAGCACTAGCTTTCCCTGCTGGTCCTTCTGCCGTGTGAGCAGATGCCACTGTTCATTCTGTGCTGACTGTGTTCCTGCGCAGCAGAGAGCAGGCTCTGGACTGATCCCATTCAAATGCTTTTCCTGTATGAAAGTGAGCAGTGAAAGCAACGATGGAGGCACCAATGTAAAGGGGATTGTGTGCTGAACAGGTCCAGCACCAGCTTTCAATCCTGGCTCTTCTGCTGTGGGAGCAGAGGCCAAACGTTCGTGCTGTACTCACTGTGCTGCTGGGCAGCTGAGCGACACCACCTGAGAATTTGGATTCAAATGTACTTTTAGGTAGGAAACCGAGGAGAGACTGCAATGATGGTGACCCCGTTGCAAAGCTGCTTGTGTGCTGAAGAGACACAGCACTAGCTTTCCCTGCTGCTCCTTCTGCCGTGTGAGCAGATGCCACTGTTCATTCTGTGCTGACTGTGTTGCTGCGCAGCAGAGAGCAGGCTCTGGACTGATTCCATTCAAAAGCTTTTCTTGTATGAAAGTGAGCAGTGAAAGCAACGATGAATGCACCAATGTAAAAGTGATTGTGTGCTGAACAGGTCCAGCACCAGCTTTCAATCCTGGCTCTTCTGCTGTGGGAGCAGAGGCCAAACGTTCGTGCTGTACTAACTGTGCTGCTGGGCAGCTGAGAGACACCACCTGAGAATTTGGATTCAAATGGACTTTTAGGTATGAAACCGAGGAGAGACTGCAATGATGGTGACCCCGTTGCAAAGCTGCTTGTGTGCTGAAGAAGCCCAGCACTATCTTTCCCTGCTGGTCCTTCTGCTGTTTGAGCAGAATCCACAGTTCATTCTGTGCTGACTGTGTTGCTGCGCAGCAGAGAGCAGGCTCTGGACTGATTCCATTCAAATGCTTTTCCTGTATGAAAGTGAGCAGTGAAAGCAACGATGGAGGCACCAATGTAAAGGGGATTGTGTGCTGAACAGGTCCAGCACCAGCTTTCAATCCTGGCTCTTCTGCTGTGGGAGCAGAGGCCAAACGTTCGTGCTGTACTCACTGTGCTGCTGGGCAGCTGAGACCACCTGAGAATTTGGATTCAAATGGACTTTTAGGTAGGAAACCGAGGAGAGACTGCAATGATGGTGACCCCGTTGCAAAGCTGCTTGTGTGCTGAAGAGACACAGCACTAGCTTTCCCTGCTGGTCCTTCTGCCGTGTGAGCAGATGCCACTGTTCATTCTGTGCTGTGTTGCTGCCAGCAGGGAGCAGGCTCTGGACTGATTCTATTCAAATGCTTTTCCTGTATGAGTGTTAGCAGTGAAAGCAACAATGGACCCACCAATGTAAAGGGGATTGTGTGCTGAACAGGTCCAGCACCAGCTTTCAATCCTGGCTCTTCTGCTGTGGGAGCAGAGGCCAAACGTTCGTGCTGTACTCACTGTGCTGCTGGGCAGCTGAGCGACACCACCTGAGAATTTGGATTCAAATGTACTTTTAGGTAGGAAACCGAGGAGAGACTGCAATGATGGTGACCCCGTTGCAAAGCAGCTTGTGTGCTGAAGAGACACAGCACTAGCTTTCCCTGCTGCTCCTTCTGCCGTGTGAGCAGATGCCACTGTTCATTCTGTGCTGACTGTGTTGCTGCGCAGCAGAGAGCAGGCTCTGGACTGATTCCATTCAAATGCTTTTCCTGTATGAAAGTGAGCAGTGAAAGCAACGATGGAGGCACCAATGTAAAGGGGATTGTGTGCTGAACAGGTCCAGCACCAGCTTTCAATACTGGCTCTTCTGCTGTGGGAGCAGAGGCCAAACGTTCGTGCTGTACTCACTGTGCTGCTGGGCAGCTGAGCGACACCAACTGAGAATTCGGATTCAAATGGACTTTTAGGTATGAAACCGAGGAGAGACTGCAATGATGGTGACCCCGTTGCAAAGCTGCTTGTGTGCTGAAGAAGCAGAGCACTAGCTTTCCCTGCTGGTCCTTCTGCCGTGTGAGCAGATGCCACTGTTCATTCTGTGCTGACTGTGTTCCTGCGCAGCAGAGAGCAGGCTCTGGACTGATTCCATTCAAATGCTTTTCCTGTATGAAAGTGAGCAGTGAAAGCAACGATGGATGCACCAATGTAAAGGTGATTGTGTGCTGAACAGGTCCAGCACCAGCTTTCAATCCTGGCTCTTCTGCTGTGGGAGCAGAGGCCAAACGTTCGTGCTGTACTCACTGTGCTGCTGGGCAGCTGAGAGACACCACCTGAGAATTTGGATTCAAATGGACTTTTAGGTAGGAAACCGAGGAGAGACTGCAATGATGGTGACCCCGTTGCAAAGCTGCTTGTGTGCTGAAGAGACACAGCACTAGCTTTCCCTGCTGCTCCTTCTGCCGTGTGAGCAGATGCCACTGTTCATTCTGTGCTGACTGTGTTGCTGCGCAGCAGAGAGCAGCCTCTGGACTGATTCCATTCAAATGCTTTTCTTGTATGAAAGTGAGCAGTGAAAGCAACGATGAATGCACCAATGTAAAGGTGATTGTGTGCTGAACAGGTCCAGCACCAGCTTTCAATCCTGGCTCTTCTGCTGTGGGAGCAGAGGCCAAACGTTCGTGCTGTACTAACTGTGCTGCTGGGCAGCTGAGAGACACCACCTGAGAATTTGGATTCAAATGGACTTTTAGGTATGAAACCGAGGAGAGACTGCAATGATGGTGACCCCGTTGCAAAGCTGCTTGTTTGCTGAAGAGACACAGCACTAGCTTTCCCTGCTGGTCCTTCTGCCGTGTGAGCAGATGCCACTGTTCATTCTGACCTGACTGTGTTGCCTCGCTGCAGAGAGCAGCCTCTGGACTGATTCTATTCAAATGCTTTTCCTGTATGAGTGTTAGCAGTGAAAGCAACGATGGAGGCACCAGTATAAAGGGGATTGTGTGCTGAACAGGTCCAGCACCAGCTTTCAATCCTGGCTCTTCTGCTGTGGGAGCAGAGGCCAAACGTTCCTGCTGTACTCACTGTGCTGCTGGGCAGCTGAGACCACCTGAGAATTTGGATTCAAATGGACTTTTAGGTATGAAACCGAGGAGAGACTGCAATGATGGTGACCCCGTCGCAAAGCTGCTTGTGTGCTGAAGAAGCAGAGCACTAGCTTTCCCTGCTGGTCCTTCTGCCGTGTGAGCAGATGCCACTGTTCATTCTGTGCTGACTGTGTTCCTGCGCAGCAGAGAGCAGGCTCTGGACTGATTCCATTCAAATGCTTTTCCTGTATGAAAGTGAGCAGTGAAAGCAACGATGGATGCACCAATGTAAAGGTGATTGTGTGCTGAACAGGTCCAGCACCAGCTTTCAATCCTGGCTCTTCTGCTGTGGGAGCAGAGGCCAAACGTTCGTGCTGTACTCACTGTGCTGCTGGGCAGCTGAGCGACACCACCTGAGAATTCCGATTCAAATGGACTTTTAGGTAGGAAACCGAGGAGAGACTGCAATGATGGTGACCCCGTTGCAAAGCTGCTTGTGTGCTGAAGAGACACAGCACTAGCTTTCCCTGCTGCTCCTTCTGCCGTGTGAGCAGATGCCACTGTTCATTCTGTGCTGTGTTGCTGCGCAGCAGAGAGCAGCCTCTGGACTGATTCCATTCAAATGCTTTTCTTGTATGAAAGTGAGCAGTGAAAGCAACGATGAATGCACCAATGTAAAGGTGATTGTGTGCTGAACAGGTCCAGCACCAGCTTTCAATCCTGTCTCTTCTGCTGTGGGAGCAGAGGCCAAACGTTCGTGCTGTACTAACTGTGCTGCTGGGCAGCTGAGAGACACCACCTGAGAATTTGGATTCAAATGGACTTTTAGGTATGAAACCGAGGAGAGACTGCAATGATGGTGACCACGTTGCAAAGCTGCTTTTGTGCTGAAGAGACACAGCACTAGCTTTCCCTGCTGGTCCTTCTGCCGTGTGAGCAGATGCCACTGTTCATTCTGTGCTGTGTTGCTGCCAGCAGGGAGCAGGCTCTGGACTGATTCCATTCAAATGCTTTTCCTGTATGAGTGTTAGCAGTGAAAGCAACGATGGAGGCACCAGTATAAAGGGGATTGTGTGCTGAACAGGTCCAGCACCAGCTTTCAATCCTGGCTCTTCTGCTGTGGGAGCAGAGGCCAAACGTTCGTGCTGTACTAACTGTGCTGCTGGGCAGCTGAGACCACCTGAGAATTTGGATTCAAATGTACTTTTAGGTAGGAAACCGAGGAGAGACTGCAATGATGGTGACCCCGTTGCAAAGCTGCTTGTGTGCTGAAGAGACACAGCACTAGCTTTCCCTGCTGCTCCTTCTGCCGTGTGAGCAGATGCCACTGTTCATTCTGTGCTGACTGTGTTGCTGCGCAGCAGAGAGCAGGCTCTGGACTGATTCCATTCAAATTCTTTTCCTGTATGAAAGTGAGCAGTGAAAGCAACGATGGATGCACCAATGTAAAGGTGATTGTGTGCTGAACAGGTCCAGCACCAGCTTTCAATCCTGGCTCTTCTGCTGTGGGAGCAGAGGCCAAACGTTCGTGCTGTACTCACTGTGCTGCTGGGCAGCTGAGAGACACCACCTGAGAATTTGGATTCAAATGGACTTTTAGGTATGAAGCCGAGGAGAGACTGCAATGATGGTGACACCGTTGCAAAGCTGCTTGTGTGCTGAAGAAGCAGAGCACTAGCTTTCCCTGCTGGTCCTTCTGCCGTGTGAGCAGATGCCACTGTTCATTCTGTGCTGACTGTGTTGCTGCGCAGCAGAGAGCAGGCTCTGGACTGATTCCATTCAAATGCTTTTCCTGTATGAAAGTGAGCAGTGAAAGCAACGATGGATGCACCAATGTAAAGGGGATTGTGTGCTGAACAGGTCCAGCACCAGCTTTCAATCCTGGCTCTTCTGCTGTGGGAGCAGAGGCCAAACGTTCGTGCTGTACTAACTGTGCTGCTGGGCAGCTGAGAGACACCACCTGAGAATTTGGATTCAAATGGACTTTTAGGTAGGAAACCGAGGAGAGACTGCAATGATGGTGACCCCGTTGCAAAGCTGCTTGTGTGCTGAAGAGACACAGCACTAGCTTTCCCTGCTGGTCCTTCTGCCGTGTGAGCAGATGCCACTGTTCATTCTGTGCTGTGTTGCTGCCAGCAGGGAGCAGGCTCTGGACTGATTCTATTCAAATGCTTTTCCTGTATGAGTGTTAGCAGTGAAAGCAACAATGGAGGCACCAATGTAAAGGGGATTGTGTGCTGAACAGGTCCAGCACCAGCTTTCAATCCTGGCTCTTCTGCTGTGGGAGCAGAGGCCAAACGTTCGTGCTGTACTCACTGTGCTGCTGGGCAGCTGAGCGACACCACCTGAGAATTTGGATTCAAATGTACTTTTAGGTAGGAAACCGAGGAGAGACTGCAATGATGGTGACCCCGTTGCAAAGCTGCTTGTGTGCTGAAGAGACACAGCACTATCTTTCCCTGCTGCTCCTTCTGCCGTGTGAGCAGATGCCACTGTTCATTCTGTGCTGACTGTGTTGCTGCGCAGCAGAGAGCAGCCTCTGGACTGATTCCATTCAAATGCTTTTCTTGTATGAAAGTGAGCAGTGAAAGCAACGATGAATGCACCAATGTAAAAGTGATTGTGTGCTGAACAGGTCCAGCACCAGCTTTCAATCCTGGCTCTTCTGCTGTGGGAGCAGAGGCCAAACGTTCGTGCTGTACTCACTGTGCTAGTGGGCAGCTGAGACCACCTGAGAATTCGGATTCAAATGGACTTTTAGGTATGAAGCCGAGGAGAGACTGCAATGATGGTGACCCCGTTGCAAAGCTGCTTGTGTGCTGAAGAAGCAGAGCACTAGCTTTCCCTGCTGGTCCTTCTGCCGTGTGAGCAGATGCCACTGTTCATTCTGTGCTGACTGTGTTGCTGCGCAGCAGAGAGCAGGCTCTGGACTGATTCTATTCAAATGCTTTTCCTGTATGAAAGTGAGCAGTGAAAGCAACTATGGATGCACCAATGTAAAGGGGATTGTGTGCTGAACAGGTCCAGCACCAGCTTTCAATACTGGCTCTTCTGCTGTGGGAACAGAGGCCAAACGTTCGTGCTGTACTCACTGTGCTGCTGGGCAGCTGAGAGACACCACCTGAGAATTTGGATTCAAATGGACTTTTAGGTAGGAAACCGAGGAGAGACTGCAATGATGGTGACCCCGTTGCAAAGCTGCTTGTGTGCTGAAGAGACACAGCACTAGCTTTCCCTGCTGGTCCTTCTGCCGTGTGAGCAGATGC
Source organism: Pezoporus flaviventris (assembly GCF_033815535.1). Classification (NCBI taxonomy): domain Eukaryota; kingdom Metazoa; phylum Chordata; class Aves; order Psittaciformes; family Psittacidae; genus Pezoporus; species Pezoporus flaviventris. The sequence continues at coordinate 160,964 of NW_026892977.1, forward strand.
CACTGTTCATTCTGTGCTGACTGTGTTGCTGCGCAGCAGAGAGCAGGCTCTGGACTGATTCCATTCAAATGCTTTTCCTGTATGAAAGTGAGCAGTGAAAGCAACGATGGAGGCACCAATGTAAAGGGGATTGTGTGCTGAACAGGTCCAGCACCAGCTTTCAATCCTGGCTCTTCTGCTGTGGGAGCAGAGGCCAAACGTTCGTGCTGTACTCACTGTGCTGCTGGGCAGCTGAGCGACACCACCTGAGAATTCGGATTCAAATGGACTTTTAGGTATGAAGCCGAGGAGAGACTGCAATGATGGTGACCCCGTTGCAAAGCTGCTTGTGTGCTGAAGAAGCAGAGCACTAGCTTTCCCTGCTGGTCCTTCTGCCGTGTGAGCAGATGCCACTGTTCATTCTGTGCTGACTGTGTTGCTGCGCAGCAGAGAGCAGCCTCTGGACTGATTCCATTCAAATGCTTTTCCTGTATGAAAGTGAGCAGTGAAAGCAACGATGGAGGCACCAATGTAAAGGGGATTGTGTGCTGAACAGGTCCAGCACCAGCTTTCAATCCTGGCTCTTCTGCTGTGGGAGCAGAGGCCAAACGTTCGTGCTGTGCTCACTGTGCTACTGGGCAGCTGAGACCACCTGAGAATTTGGATTCAAATGGACTTTTAGGTATGAAAACCGAGGAGAGACTGCAATGATGGTGACCGCGTTGCAAAGCTGCTTGTGTGCTGAAGAAGCAGAGCACTAGCTTTCCCTGCTGGTCCTTCTGCCGTGTGAGCAGATGCCACTGTTCATTCTGTGCTGACTGTGTTGCTGCGCAGCAGAGAGCAGGCTCTGGACTGATTCCATTCAAATGCTTTTCCTGTATGAAAGTGAGCAGTGAAAGCAACGATGGATGCACCAATGTAAAGGTGATTGTGTGCTGAACAGGTCCAGCACCAGCTTTCAATCCTGGCTCTTCTGCTGTGGGAGCAGAGGCCAAACGTTCGTGCTGTACTAACTGTGCTGCTGGGCAGCTGAGAGACACCACCTGAGAATTTGGATTCAAATGGACTTTTAGGTATGAAACCGAGGAGAGACTGCAATGATGGTGACCACGTTGCAAAGCTGCTTGTGTGCTGAAGAGACACAGCACTAGCTTTCCCTGCTGGTCCTTCTGCCGTGTGAGCAGATGCCACTGTTCATTCTGTGCTGTGTTGCTGCCAGCAGGGAGCAGGCTCTGGACTGATTCTATTCAAATGCTTTTCCTGTATGAGTGTTAGCAGTGAAAGCAACGATGGAGGCACCAATGTAAAGGGGATTGTGTGCTGAACAGGTCCAGCACCAGCTTTCAATCCTGGCTCTTCTGCTGTGGGAGCAGAGGCCAAACGTTCGTGCTGTACTCACTGTGCTGCTGGGCAGCTGAGCGACACCACCTGAGAATTTGGATTCAAATGTACTTTTAGGTAGGAAACCGAGGAGAGACTGCAATGATGGTGACCCCGTTGCAAAGCTGCTTGTGTGCTGAAGAGACACAGCACTAGCTTTCCCTGCTGCTCCTTCTGCCGTGTGAGCAGATGCCACTGTTCATTCTGTGCTGACTGTGTTGCTGCGCAGCAGAGAGCAGGCTCTGGACTGATTCCATTCAAAAGCTTTTCTTGTATGAAAGTGAGCAGTGAAAGCAACGATGAATGCACCAATGTAAAAGTGATTGTGTGCTGAACAGGTCCAGCACCAGCTTTCAATCCTGGCTCTTCTGCTGTGGGAGCAGAGGCCAAACGTTCGTGCTGTACTAACTGTGCTGCTGGGCAGCTGAGAGACACCACCTGAGAATTTGGATTCAAATGGACTTTTAGGTATGAAACCGAGGAGAGACTGCAATGATGGTGACCCCGTTGCAAAGCTGCTTGTGTTCTGAAGAAGCCCAGCACTAGCTTTCCCTGCTGGTCCTTCTGCTGTTTGAGCAGAATCCACTGTTCATTCTGTGCTGAGTGTGTTGCTGCGCAGCAGAGAGCAGGCTCTGGACTGATTCCATTCAAATGCTTTTCCTGTATGAGTGTTAGCAGTGAAAGCAACGATGGAGGCACCAGTATAAAGGGGATTGTGTGCTGAACAGGTCCAGCACCAGCTTTCAATCCTGGCTCTTCTGCTGTGGGAGCAGAGGCCAAACGTTCGTGCTGTACTCACTGTGCTAGTGGGCAGCTGAGACCACCTGAGAATTCGGATTCAAATGGACTTTTAGGTATGAAGACGAGGAGAGACTGCAATGATGGTGACCCCGTTGCAAAGCTGCTTGTGTGCTGAAGAAGCAGAGCACTAGCTTTCCCTGCTGGTCCTTCTGCCGTGTGAGCAGATGCCACTGTTCATTCTGTGCTGACTGTGTTGCTGCGCAGCAGAGAGCAGGCTCTGGACTGATTCTATTCAAATGCTTTTCCTGTATGAAAGTGAGCAGTGAAAGCAACGATGGAGGCACCAATGTAAAGGGGATTGTGTGCTGAACAGGTCCAGCACCAGCTTTAAATCCTGGCTCTTCTGCTGTGGGAGCAGAGGCCAAACGTTCGTGCTGTACTAACTGTGCTACTGGGCAGCTGAGAGACACCACCTGAGAATTTGGATTCAAATGGACTTTTAGGTATGAAACCGAGGAGAGACTGCAATGATGGTGACCCCGTTGCAAAGCTGCTTGTGTGCTGAAGAAGCAGAGCACTAGCTTTCCCTGCTGGTCCTTCTGCCGTGTGAGCAGATGCCACTGTTCATTCTGTGCTGACTGTGTTGCTGCGCAGCAGAGAGCAGGCTCTGGACTGATTCCATTCAAATGCTTTTCCTGTATGAAAGTGAGCAGTGAAAGCAACGATGGATGCACCAATGTAAAGGGGATTGTGTGCTGAACAGGTCCAGCACCAGCTTTCAATACTGGCTCTTCTGCTGTGGGAACAGAGGCCAAACGTTCGTGCTGTACTCACTGTGCTGCTGGGCAGCTGAGAGACACCACCTGAGAATTTGGATTCAAATGGACTTTTAGGTAGGAAACCGAGGAGAGACTGCAATGATGGTGACCCCGTTGCAAAGCTGCTTGTGTGCTGAAGAGACACAGCACTAGCTTTCCCTGCTGGTCCTTCTGCCGTGTGAGCAGATGCCACTGTTCATTCTGTGCTGACTGTGTTGCTGCGCAGCAGAGAGCAGGCTCTGGACTGATTCCATTCAAATGCTTTTCCTGTATGAAAGTGAGCAGTGAAAGCAACGATGGAGGCACCAATGTAAAGGGGATTGTGTGCTGAACAGGTCCAGCACCAGCTTTCAATCCTGGCTCTTCTGCTGTGGGAGCAGAGGCCAAACGTTCGTGCTGTACTCACTGTGCTGCTGGGCAGCTGAGCGACACCACCTGAGAATTCGGATTCAAATGGACTTTTAGGTATGAAGCCGAGGAGAGACTGCAATGATGGTGACCCCGTTGCAAAGCTGCTTGTGTGCTGAAGAAGCAGAGCACTAGCTTTCCCTGCTAGTCCTTCTGCCGTGTGAGCAGATGCCACTGTTCATTCTGTGCTGACTGTGTTGCTGCGCAGCAGAGAGCAGGCTCTGGACTGATTCCATTCAAATGCTTTTCCTGTATGAAAGTGAGCAGTGAAAGCAACGATGGAGGCACCAATGTAAAGGGGATTGTGTGCTGAACAGGTCCAGCACCAGCTTTCAATCCTGGCTCTTCTGCTGTGGGAGCAGAGGCCAAACGTTCTTGCTGTGCTCACTGTGCTACTGGGCAGCTGAGACCACCTGAGAATTTGGATTCAAATGGACTTTTAGGTAGGAAACCGAGGAAAGACTGCAATGATGGTGACCGCGTTGCAAAGCTGCTTGTGTGCTGAAGAAGCAGAGCACTAGCTTTCCCTGCTGGTCCTTCTGCCGTGTGAGCAGATGCCACTGTTCATTCTGTGCTGACTGTGTTGCTGCGCAGCAGAGAGCAGGCTCTGGACTGATTCCATTCAAATGCTTTTCCTGTATGAAAGTGAGCAGTGAAAGCAACGATGGAGGCACCAATGTAAAGGTGATTGTGTGCTGAACAGGTCCAGCACCAGCTTTCAATCCTGGCTCTTCTGCTGTGGGAGCAGAGGCCAAACGTTCGTGCTGTACTAACTGTGCTGCTGGGCAGCTGAGAGACACCACCTGAGAATTTGGATTCAAATGGACTTTTAGGTATGAAACCGAGGAGAGACTGCAATGATGGTGACCACGTTGCAAAGCTGCTTGTGTGCTGAAGAGACACAGCACTAGCTTTCCCTGCTGGTCCTTCTGCCGTGTGAGCAGATGCCACTGTTCATTCTGTGCTGTGTTGCTGCCAGCAGGGAGCAGGCTCTGGACTGATTCTATTCAAATGCTTTTCCTGTATGAGTGTTAGCAGTGAAAGCAACGATGGAGGCACCAATGTAAAGGGGATTGTGTGCTGAACAGGTCCAGCACCAGCTTTCAATCCTGGCTCTTCTGCTGTGGGAGCAGAGGCCAAACGTTCGTGCTGTACTCACTGTGCTGCTGGGCAGCTGAGCGACACCACCTGAGAATTTGGATTCAAATGTACTTTTAGGTAGGAAACCGAGGAGAGACTGCAATGATGGTGACCCCGTTGCAAAGCTGCTTGTGTGCTGAAGAGACACAGCACTAGCTTTCCCTGCTGCTCCTTCTGCCGTGTGAGCAGATGCCACTGTTCATTCTGTGCTGACTGTGTTGCTGCGCAGCAGAGAGCAGGCTCTGGACTGATTCCATTCAAAAGCTTTTCTTGTATGAAAGTGAGCAGTGAAAGCAACGATGAATGCACCAATGTAAAAGTGATTGTGTGCTGAACAGGTCCAGCACCAGCTTTCAATCCTGGCTCTTCTGCTGTGGGAGCAGAGGCCAAACGTTCGTGCTGTACTAACTGTGCTGCTGGGCAGCTGAGAGACACCACCTGAGAATTTGGATTCAAATGGACTTTTAGGTATGAAACCGAGGAGAGACTGCAATGATGGTGACCCCGTTGCAAAGCTGCTTGTGTGCTGAAGAAGCCCAGCACTAGCTTTCCCTGCTGGTCCTTCTGCTGTTTGAGCAGAATCCACTGTTCATTCTGTGCTGAGTGTGTTGCTGCGCAGCAGAGAGCAGGCTCTGGACTGATTCCATTCAAATGCTTTTCCTGTATGAGTGTTAGCAGTGAAAGCAACGATGGAGGCAACAGTATAAAGGGGATTGTGTGCTGAACAGGTCCAGCACCAGCTTTCAATCCTGGCTCTTCTGCTGTGGGAGCAGAGGCCAAACGTTCGTGCTGTACTCACTGTGCTAGTGGGCAGCTGAGACCACCTGAGAATTCGGATTCAAATGGACTTTTAGGTATGAAGACGAGGAGAGACTGCAATGATGGTGACCCCGTTGCAAAGCTGCTTGTGTGCTGAAGAAGCAGAGCACTAGCTTTCCCTGCTGGTCCTTCTGCCGTGTGAGCAGATGCCACTGTTCATTCTGTGCTGACTGTGTTGCTGCGCAGCAGAGAGCAGGCTCTGGACTGATTCTATTCAAATGCTTTTCCTGTATGAAAGTGAGCAGTGAAAGCAACGATGGAGGCACCAATGTAAAGGGGATTGTGTGCTGAACAGGTCCAGCACCAGCTTTAAATCCTGGCTCTTCTGCTGTGGGAGCAGAGGCCAAACGTTCGTGCTGTACTAACTGTGCTACTGGGCAGCTGAGAGACACCACCTGAGAATTTGGATTCAAATGGACTTTTAGGTATGAAACCGAGGAGAGACTGCAATGATGGTGACCCCGTTGCAAAGCTGCTTGTGTGCTGAAGAAGCAGAGCACTAGCTTTCCCTGCTGGTCCTTCTGCCGTGTGAGCAGATGCCACTGTTCATTCTGTGCTGACTGTGTTGCTGCGCAGCAGAGAGCAGGCTCTGGACTGATTCCATTCAAATGCTTTTCCTGTATGAAAGTGAGCAGTGAAAGCAACGATGGATGCACCAATGTAAAGGGGATTGTGTGCTGAACAGGTCCAGCACCAGCTTTCAATACTGGCTCTTCTGCTGTGGGAACAGAGGCCAAACGTTCGTGCTGTACTCACTGTGCTGCTGGGCAGCTGAGAGACACCACCTGAGAATTTGGATTCAAATGGACTTTTAGGTAGGAAACCGAGGAGAGACTGCAATGATGGTGACCCCGTTGCAAAGCTGCTTGTGTGCTGAAGAGACACAGCACTAGCTTTCCCTGCTGGTCCTTCTGCCGTGTGAGCAGATGCCACTGTTCATTCTGTGCTGACTGTGTTGCTGCGCAGCAGAGAGCAGGCTCTGGACTGATTCCATTCAAATGCTTTTCCTGTATGAAAGTGAGCAGTGAAAGCAACGATGGAGGCACCAATGTAAAGGGGATTGTGTGCTGAACAGGTCCAGCACCAGCTTTCAATCCTGGCTCTTCTGCTGTGGGAGCAGAGGCCAAACGTTCGTGCTGTACTCACTGTGCTGCTGGGCAGCTGAGCGACACCACCTGAGAATTCGGATTCAAATGGACTTTTAGGTATGAAGCCGAGGAGAGACTGCAATGATGGTGACCCCGTTGCAAAGCTGCTTGTGTGCTGAAGAAGCAGAGCACTAGCTTTCCCTGCTAGTCCTTCTGCCGTGTGAGCAGATGCCACTGTTCATTCTGTGCTGACTGTGTTGCTGCGCAGCAGAGAGCAGGCTCTGGACTGATTCCATTCAAATGCTTTTCCTGTATGAAAGTGAGCAGTGAAAGCAACGATGGAGGCACCAATGTAAAGGGGATTGTGTGCTGAACAGGTCCAGCACCAGCTTTCAATCCTGGCTCTTCTGCTGTGGGAGCAGAGGCCAAACGTTCTTGCTGTGCTCACTGTGCTACTGGGCAGCTGAGACCACCTGAGAATTTGGATTCAAATGGACTTTTAGGTAGGAAACCGAGGAAAGACTGCAATGATGGTGACCGCGTTGCAAAGCTGCTTGTGTGCTGAAGAAGCAGAGCACTAGCTTTCCCTGCTGGTCCTTCTGCCGTGTGAGCAGATGCCACTGTTCATTCTGTGCTGACTGTGTTGCTGCGCAGCAGAGAGCAGGCTCTGGACTGATTCCATTCAAATGCTTTTCCTGTATGAAAGTGAGCAGTGAAAGCAACGATGGAGGCACCAATGTAAAGGTGATTGTGTGCTGAACAGGTCCAGCACCAGCTTTCAATCCTGGCTCTTCTGCTGTGGGAGCAGAGGCCAAACGTTCGTGCTGTACTAACTGTGCTGCTGGGCAGCTGAGAGACACCACCTGAGAATTTGGATTCAAATGGACTTTTAGGTATGAAACCGAGGAGAGACTGCAATGATGGTGACCACGTTGCAAAGCTGCTTGTGTGCTGAAGAGACACAGCACTAGCTTTCCCTGCTGGTCCTTCTGCCGTGTGAGCAGATGCCACTGTTCATTCTGTGCTGTGTTGCTGCCAGCAGGGAGCAGGCTCTGGACTGATTCTATTCAAATGCTTTTCCTGTATGAGTGTTAGCAGTGAAAGCAACGATGGAGGCACCAATGTAAAGGGGATTGTGTGCTGAACAGGTCCAGCACCAGCTTTCAATCCTGGCTCTTCTGCTGTGGGAGCAGAGGCCAAACGTTCGTGCTGTACTCACTGTGCTGCTGGGCAGCTGAGCGACACCACCTGAGAATTTGGATTCAAATGTACTTTTAGGTAGGAAACCGAGGAGAGACTGCAATGATGGTGACCCCGTTGCAAAGCTGCTTGTGTGCTGAAGAGACACAGCACTAGCTTTCCCTGCTGCTCCTTCTGCCGTGTGAGCAGATGCCACTGTTCATTCTGTGCTGACTGTGTTGCTGCGCAGCAGAGAGCAGGCTCTGGACTGATTCCATTCAAAAGCTTTTCTTGTATGAAAGTGAGCAGTGAAAGCAACGATGAATGCACCAATGTAAAAGTGATTGTGTGCTGAACAGGTCCAGCACCAGCTTTCAATCCTGGCTCTTCTGCTGTGGGAGCAGAGGCCAAACGTTCGTGCTGTACTAACTGTGCTGCTGGGCAGCTGAGAGACACCACCTGAGAATTTGGATTCAAATGGACTTTTAGGTATGAAACCGAGGAGAGACTGCAATGATGGTGACCCCGTTGCAAAGCTGCTTGTGTGCTGAAGAAGCCCAGCACTAGCTTTCCCTGCTGGTCCTTCTGCTGTTTGAGCAGAATCCACTGTTCATTCTGTGCTGAGTGTGTTGCTGCGCAGCAGAGAGCAGGCTCTGGACTGATTCCATTCAAATGCTTTTCCTGTATGAGTGTTAGCAGTGAAAGCAACGATGGAGGCACCAGTATAAAGGGGATTGTGTGCTGAACAGGTCCAGCACCAGCTTTCAATCCTGGCTCTTCTGCTGTGGGAGCAGAGGCCAAACGTTCGTGCTGTACTCACTGTGCTAGTGGGCAGCTGAGACCACCTGAGAATTCGGATTCAAATGGACTTTTAGGTATGAAGACGAGGAGAGACTGCAATGATGGTGACCCCGTTGCAAAGCTGCTTGTGTGCTGAAGAAGCAGAGCACTAGCTTTCCCTGCTGGTCCTTCTGCCGTGTGAGCAGATGCCACTGTTCATTCTGTGCTGACTGTGTTGCTGCGCAGCAGAGAGCAGGCTCTGGACTGATTCTATTCAAATGCTTTTCCTGTATGAAAGTGAGCAGTGAAAGCAACGATGGAGGCACCAATGTAAAGGGGATTGTGTGCTGAACAGGTCCAGCACCAGCTTTAAATCCTGGCTCTTCTGCTGTGGGAGCAGAGGCCAAACGTTCGTGCTGTACTAACTGTGCTACTGGGCAGCTGAGAGACACCACCTGAGAATTTGGATTCAAATGGACTTTTAGGTATGAAACCGAGGAGAGACTGCAATGATGGTGACCCCGTTGCAAAGCTGCTTGTGTGCTGAAGAAGCAGAGCACTAGCTTTCCCTGCTGGTCCTTCAGCCGTGTGAGCAGATGCCACTGTTCATTCTGTGCTGACTGTGTTGCTGCGCAGCAGAGAGCAGGCTCTGGACTGATTCCATTCAAATGCTTTTCCTGTATGAAAGTGAGCAGTGAAAGCAACGATGGATGCACCAATGTAAAGGGGATTGTGTGCTGAACAGGTCCAGCACCAGCTTTCAATACTGGCTCTTCTGCTGTGGGAACAGAGGCCAAACGTTCGTGCTGTACTCACTGTGCTGCTGGGCAGCTGAGAGACACCACCTGAGAATTTGGATTCAAATGGACTTTTAGGTAGGAAACCGAGGAGAGACTGCAATGATGGTGACCCCGTTGCAAAGCTGCTTGTGTGCTGAAGAGACACAGCACTAGCTTTCCCTGCTGGTCCTTCTGCCGTGTGAGCAGATGCCACTGTTCATTCTGTGCTGACTGTGTTGCTGCGCAGCAGAGAGCAGGCTCTGGACTGATTCCATTCAAATGCTTTTCCTGTATGAAAGTGAGCAGTGAAAGCAACGATGGAGGCACCAATGTAAAGGGGATTGTGTGCTGAACAGGTCCAGCACCAGCTTTCAATCCTGGCTCTTCTGCTGTGGGAGCAGAGGCCAAACGTTCGTGCTGTACTCACTGTGCTGCTGGGCAGCTGAGCGACACCACCTGAGAATTCGGATTCAAATGGACTTTTAGGTATGAAGACGAGGAGAGACTGCAATGATGGTGACCCCGTTGCAAAGCTGCTTGTGTGCTGAAGAAGCAGAGCACTAGCTTTCCCTGCTAGTCCTTCTGCCGTGTGAGCAGATGCCACTGTTCATTCTGTGCTGACTGTGTTGCTGCGCAGCAGAGAGCAGGCTCTGGACTGATTCCATTCAAATGCTTTTCCTGTATGAAAGTGAGCAGTGAAAGCAACGATGGAGGCACCAATGTAAAGGGGATTGTGTGCTGAACAGGTCCAGCACCAGCTTTCAATCCTGGCTCTTCTGCTGTGGGAGCAGAGGCCAAACGTTCTTGCTGTGCTCACTGTGCTACTGGGCAGCTGAGACCACCTGAGAATTTGGATTCAAATGGACTTTTAGGTAGGAAACCGAGGAAAGACTGCAATGATGGTGACCGCGTTGCAAAGCTGCTTGTGTGCTGAAGAAGCAGAGCACTAGCTTTCCCTGCTGGTCCTTCTGCCGTGTGAGCAGATGCCACTGTTCATTCTGTGCTGACTGTGTTGCTGCGCAGCAGAGAGCAGGCTCTGGACTGATTCCATTCAAATGCTTTTCCTGTATGAAAGTGAGCAGTGAAAGCAACGATGGATGCACCAATGTAAAGGTGATTGTGTGCTGAACAGGTCCAGCACCAGCTTTCAATCCTGGCTCTTCTGCTGTGGGAGCAGAGGCCAAACGTTCGTGCTGTACTAACTGTGCTGCTGGGCAGCTGAGAGACACCACCTGAGAATTTGGATTCAAATGGACTTTTAGGTATGAAACCGAGGAGAGACTGCAATGATGGTGACCACGTTGCAAAGCTGCTTGTGTGCTGAAGAGACACAGCACTAGCTTTCCCTGCTGGTCCTTCTGCCGTGTGAGCAGATGCCACTGTTCATTCTGTGCTGTGTTGCTGCCAGCAGGGAGCAGGCTCTGGACTGATTCTATTCAAATGCTTTTCCTGTATGAGTGTTAGCAGTGAAAGCAACGATGGAGGCACCAATGTAAAGGGGATTGTGTGCTGAACAGGTCCAGCACCAGCTTTCAATCCTGGCTCTTCTGCTGTGGGAGCAGAGGCCAAACGTTCGTGCTGTACTCACTGTGCTGCTGGGCAGCTGAGCGACACCACCTGAGAATTTGGATTCAAATGTACTTTTAGGTAGGAAACCGAGGAGAGACTGCAATGATGGTGACCCCGTTGCAAAGCTGCTTGTGTGCTGAAGAGACACAGCACTAGCTTTCCCTGCTGCTCCTTCTGCCGTGTGAGCAGATGCCACTGTTCATTCTGTGCTGTGTTGCTGCGCAGCAGAGAGCAGCCTCTGGACTGATTCCATTCAAATGCTTTTCTTGTATGAAAGTGAGCATTGAAAGCAACGATGAATGCACCAATGTAAAAGTGATTGTGTGCTGAACAGGTCCAGCACCAGCTTTCAATCCTGGCTCTTCTGCTGTGGGAGCAGAGGCCAAACGTTCGTGCTGTACTCACTGTGCTAGTGGGCAGCTGAGACCACCTGAGAATTCGGATTCAAATGGACTTTTAGGTATGAAGCCGAGGAGAGACTGCAATGATGGTGACCCCGTTGCAAAGCTGCTTGTGTGCTGAAGAAGCAGAGCACTAGCTTTCCCTGCTGGTCCTTCTGCCGTGTGAGCAGATGCCACTGTTCATTCTGTGCTGACTGTGTTGCTGCGCAGCAGAGAGCAGGCTCTGGACTGATTCTATTCAAATGCTTTTCCTGTATGAAAGTGAGCAGTGAAAGCAACGATGGAGGCACCAATGTAAAGGGGATTGTGTGCTGAACAGGTCCAGCACCAGCTTTAAATCCTGGCTCTTCTGCTGTGGGAGCAGAGGCCAAACGTTCGTGCTGTACTAACTGTGCTACTGGGCAGCTGAGACCACCTGAGAATTTGGATTCAAATGGACTTTTAGGTATGAAACCGAGGAGAGACTGCAATGATGGTGACCCCGTTGCAAAGCTGCTTGTGTGCTGAAGAAGCAGAGCACTAGCTTTCCCTGCTGGTCCTTCTGCCGTGTGAGCAGATGCCACTGTTCATTCTGTGCTGACTGTGTTGCTGCGCAGCAGAGAGCAGGCTCTGGACTGATTCCATTCAAATGCTTTTCCTGTATGAAAGTGAGCAGTGAAAGCAACGATGGATGCACCAATGTAAAGGTGATTGTGTGCTGAACAGGTCCAGCACCAGCTTTCAATCCTGGCTCTTCTGCTGTGGGAGCAGAGGCCAAACGTTCGTGCTGTACTCACTGTGCTGCTGGGCAGCTGAGAGACACCACCTGAGAATTTGGATTCAAATGGACTTTTAGGTAGGAAACCGAGGAGAGACTGCAATGATGGTGACCCCGTTGCAAAGCTGCTTGTGTGCTGAAGAGACACAGCACTAGCTTTCCCTGCTGCTCCTTCTGCCGTGTGAGCAGATGCCACTGTTCATTCTGTGCTGACTGTGTTGCTGCGCAGCAGAGAGCAGCCTCTGGACTGATTCCATTCAAATGCTTTTCTTGTATGAAAGTGAGCAGTGAAAGCAACAATGAATGCACCAATGTAAAGGTGATTGTGTGCTGAACAGGTCCAGCACCAGCTTTCAATCCTGGCTCTTCTGCTGTGGGAGCAGAGGCCAAACGTTCGTGCTGTACTAACTGTGCTGCTGGGCAGCTGAGAGACACCACCTGAGAATTTGGATTCAAATGGACTTTTAGGTAGGAAACCGAGGAGAGACTGCAATGATGGTAACCCCGTTGCAAAGCTGCTTGTGTGCTGAAGAAGCCCAGCACTAGCTTTCCCTGCTGGTCCTTCTGCTGTTTGAGCAGAATCCACTGTTCATTCTGTGCTGAGTGTGTTGCTGCGCAGCAGAGAGCAGGCTCTGGACTGATTCCATTCAAATGCTTTTCCTGTATGAGTGTTAGCAGTGAAAGCAACGATGGAGGCACCAGTATAAAGGGGATTGTGTGCTGAACAGGTCCAGCACCAGCTTCCAATCCTGGCTCTTCTGCTGTGGGAGCAGAGGCCAAACGTTCGTGCTGTACTCACTGTGCTGCTGGGCAGCTGAGACCACCTGAGAATTTGGATTCAAATGGACTTTTAGGTAGGAAACCGAGGAGAGACTGCAATGATGGTGACCTCGTTGCAAAGCTGCTTGTGTGCTGAAGAGACACAGCACTAGCTTTCCCTGCTGCTCCTTCTGCCGTGTGAGCAGATGCCACTGTTCATTCTGTGCTGACTGTGTTGCTGCGCAGCAGAGAGCAGGCTCAGGACTGATTCCATTCAAATGCTTTTCCTGTATGAAAGTGAGCAGTGAAAGCAACGATGGAGGCACCAATGTAAAGGGGATTGTGTGCTGAACAGGTCCAGCACCAGCTTTCAATACTGGCTCTTCTGCTGTGGGAGCAGAAGCCAAGCGTTCGTGCTGTACTCACTGTGCTGCTGGGCAGCTGAGCGACACCACCTAAGAATTCGGATTCAAATGGACTTTTAGGTATGAAGCCGAGGAGAGACTGCAATGATGGTGACCCCGTTGCAAAGCTGCTTGTGTGCTGAAGAAGCAGAGCACTAGCTTTCCCTGCTGGTCCTTCTGCCGTGTGAGCAGATGCCACTGTTCATTCTGTGCTGAGTGTGTTGCTGCGCAGCAGAGAGCAGGCTCTGGACTGATTCCATTCAAATGCTTTTCCTGTATGAAAGTGAGCAGTGAAAGCAACGATGGAGGCACCAATGTAAAAGTGATTGTGTGCTGAACAGGTCCAGCACCAGCTTTCAATCCTGGCTCTTCTGCTGTGGGAGCAGAGGCCAAACGTTCGTGCTGTACTAACTGTGCTGCTGGGCAGCTGAGAGACACCACCTGAGAATTTGGATTCAAATGGACTTTTAGGTAGGAAACCGAGGAGAGACTGCAATGATGGTAACCCCGTTGCAAAGCTGCTTGTGTGCTGAAGAAGCCCAGCACTAGCTTTCCCTGCTGGTCCTTCTGCTGTTTGAGCAGAATCCACTGTTCATTCTGTGCTGAGTGTGTTGCTGCGCAGCAGAGAGCAGGCTCTGGACTGATTCCATTCAAATGCTTTTCCTGTATGAGTGTTAGCAGTGAAAGCAACGATGGAGGCACCAGTATAAAGGGGATTGTGTGCTGAACAGGTCCAGCACCAGCTTCCAATCCTGGCTCTTCTGCTGTGGGAGCAGAGGCCAAACGTTCGTGCTGTACTCACTGTGCTGCTGGGCAGCTGAGACCACCTGAGAATTTGGATTCAAATGGACTTTTAGGTAGGAAACCGAGGAGAGACTGCAATGATGGTGACCCCGTTGCAAAGCTGCTTGTGTGCTGAAGAGACACAGCACTAGCTTTCCCTGCTGGTCCTTCTGCCGTGTGAGCAGATGCCACTGTTCATTCTGTGCTGTGTTGCTGCCAGCAGGGAGCAGGCTCTGGACTGATTCTATTCAAATGCTTTTCCTGTATGAGTGTTAGCAGTGAAAACAACAATGGAGGCACCAATGTAAAGGGGATTGTGTGCTGAACAGGTCCAGCACCAGCTTTCAATCCTGGCTCTTCTGCTGTGGGAGCAGAGGCCAAACGTTCGTGCTGTACTCACTGTGCTGCTGGGCAGCTGAGCGACACCACCTGAGAATTTGGATTCAAATGTACTTTTAGGTAGGAAACCGAGGAGAGACTGCAATGATGGTGACCCCGTTGCAAAGCTGCTTGTGTGCTGAAGAGACACAGCACTAGCTTTCCCTGCTGCTCCTTCTGCCGTGTGAGCAGATGCCACTGTTCATTCTGTGCTGACTGTGTTGCTGCGCAGCAGAGAGCAGGCTCTGGACTGATTCCATTCAAATGCTTTTCCTGTATGAAAGTGAGCAGTGAAAGCAACGATGGATGCACCAATGTAAAGGGGATTGTGTGCTGAACAGGTCCAGCACCAGCTTTCAATACTGGCTCTTCTGCTGTGGGAACAGAGGCCAAACGTTCGTGCTGTACTCACTGTGCTGCTGGGCAGCTGAGAGACACCACCTGAGAATTTGGATTCAAATGGACTTTTAGGTAGGAAACCGAGGAGAGACTGCAATGATGGTGACCCCGTTGCAAAGCTGCTTGTGTGCTGAAGAGACACAGCACTAGCTTTCCCTGCTGGTCCTTCTGCCGTGTGAGCAGATGCCACTGTTCATTCTGTGCTGACTGTGTTGCTGCGCAGCAGAGAGCAGGCTCTGGACTGATTCCATTCAAATGCTTTTCCTGTATGAAAGTGAGCAGTGAAAGCAACGATGGAGGCACCAATGTAAAGGGGATTGTGTGCTGAACAGGTCCAGCACCAGCTTTCAATCCTGGCTCTTCTGCTGTGGGAGCAGAGGCCAAACGTTCGTGCTGTACTCACTGTGCTGCTGGGCAGCTGAGCGACACCACCTGAGAATTCGGATTCAAATGGACTTTTAGGTATGAAGCCGAGGAGAGACTGCAATGATGGTGACCCCGTTGCAAAGCTGCTTGTGTGCTGAAGAAGCAGAGCACTAGCTTTCCCTGCTAGTCCTTCTGCCGTGTGAGCAGATGCCACTGTTCATTCTGTGCTGACTGTGTTGCTGCGCAGCAGAGAGCAGGCTCTGGACTGATTCCATTCAAATGCTTTTCCTGTATGAAAGTGAGCAGTGAAAGCAACGATGGAGGCACCAATGTAAAGGGGATTGTGTGCTGAACAGGTCCAGCACCAGCTTTCAATCCTGGCTCTTCTGCTGTGGGAGCAGAGGCCAAACGTTCTTGCTGTGCTCACTGTGCTACTGGGCAGCTGAGACCACCTGAGAATTTGGATTCAAATGGACTTTTAGGTAGGAAACCGAGGAAAGACTGCAATGATGGTGACCGCGTTGCAAAGCTGCTTGTGTGCTGAAGAAGCAGAGCACTAGCTTTCCCTGCTGGTCCTTCTGCCGTGTGAGCAGATGCCACTGTTCATTCTGTGCTGACTGTGTTGCTGCGCAGCAGAGAGCAGGCTCTGGACTGATTCCATTCAAATGCTTTTCCTGTATGAAAGTGAGCAGTGAAAGCAACGATGGAGGCACCAATGTAAAGGTGATTGTGTGCTGAACAGGTCCAGCACCAGCTTTCAATCCTGGCTCTTCTGCTGTGGGAGCAGAGGCCAAACGTTCGTGCTGTACTAACTGTGCTGCTGGGCAGCTGAGAGACACCACCTGAGAATTTGGATTCAAATGGACTTTTAGGTATGAAACCGAGGAGAGACTGCAATGATGGTGACCACGTTGCAAAGCTGCTTGTGTGCTGAAGAGACACAGCACTAGCTTTCCCTGCTGGTCCTTCTGCCGTGTGAGCAGATGCCACTGTTCATTCTGTGCTGTGTTGCTGCCAGCAGGGAGCAGGCTCTGGACTGATTCTATTCAAATGCTTTTCCTGTATGAGTGTTAGCAGTGAAAGCAACGATGGAGGCACCAATGTAAAGGGGATTGTGTGCTGAACAGGTCCAGCACCAGCTTTCAATCCTGGCTCTTCTGCTGTGGGAGCAGAGGCCAAACGTTCGTGCTGTACTCACTGTGCTGCTGGGCAGCTGAGCGACACCACCTGAGAATTTGGATTCAAATGTACTTTTAGGTAGGAAACCGAGGAGAGACTGCAATGATGGTGACCCCGTTGCAAAGCTGCTTGTGTGCTGAAGAGACACAGCACTAGCTTTCCCTGCTGCTCCTTCTGCCGTGTGAGCAGATGCCACTGTTCATTCTGTGCTGACTGTGTTGCTGCGCAGCAGAGAGCAGGCTCTGGACTGATTCCATTCAAAAGCTTTTCTTGTATGAAAGTGAGCAGTGAAAGCAACGATGAATGCACCAATGTAAAAGTGATTGTGTGCTGAACAGGTCCAGCACCAGCTTTCAATCCTGGCTCTTCTGCTGTGGGAGCAGAGGCCAAACGTTCGTGCTGTACTAACTGTGCTGCTGGGCAGCTGAGAGACACCACCTGAGAATTTGGATTCAAATGGACTTTTAGGTATGAAACCGAGGAGAGACTGCAATGATGGTGACCCCGTTGCAAAGCTGCTTGTGTGCTGAAGAAGCCCAGCACTAGCTTTCCCTGCTGGTCCTTCTGCTGTTTGAGCAGAATCCACTGTTCATTCTGTGCTGAGTGTGTTGCTGCGCAGCAGAGAGCAGGCTCTGGACTGATTCCATTCAAATGCTTTTCCTGTATGAAAGTGAGCAGTGAAAGCAACGATGGAGGCACCAGTATAAAGGGGATTGTGTGCTGAACAGGTCCAGCACCAGCTTTCAATCCTGGCTCTTCTGCTGTGGGAGCAGAGGCCAAACGTTCGTGCTGTACTCACTGTGCTAGTGGGCAGCTGAGACCACCTGAGAATTTGGATTCAAATGGACTTTTAGGTATGAAACCGAGGAGAGACTGCAATGATGGTGACCACGTTGCAAAGCTGCTTGTGTGCTGAAGAGACACAGCACTAGCTTTCCCTGCTGGTCCTTCTGCCGTGTGAGCAGATGCCACTGTTCATTCTGTGCTGTGTTGCTGCCAGCAGGGAGCAGGCTCTGGACTGATTCTATTCAAATGCTTTTCCTGTATGAGTGTTAGCAGTGAAAGCAACGATGGAGGCACCAATGTAAAGGGGATTGTGTGCTGAACAGGTCCAGCACCAGCTTTCAATCCTGGCTCTTCTGCTGTGGGAGCAGAGGCCAAACGTTCGTGCTGTACTCACTGTGCTGCTGGGCAGCTGAGCGACACCACCTGAGAATTTGGATTCAAATGTACTTTTAGGTAGGAAACCGAGGAGAGACTGCAATGATGGTGACCCCGTTGCAAAGCTGCTTGTGTGCTGAAGAGACACAGCACTAGCTTTCCCTGCTGCTCCTTCTGCCGTGTGAGCAGATGCCACTGTTCATTCTGTGCTGTGTTGCTGCGCAGCAGAGAGCAGCCTCTGGACTGATTCCATTCAAATGCTTTTCTTGTATGAAAGTGAGCATTGAAAGCAACGATGAATGCACCAATGTAAAAGTGATTGTGTGCTGAACAGGTCCAGCACCAGCTTTCAATCCTGGCTCTTCTGCTGTGGGAGCAGAGGCCAAACGTTCGTGCTGTACTCACTGTGCTAGTGGGCAGCTGAGACCACCTGAGAATTCGGATTCAAATGGACTTTTAGGTATGAAGCCGAGGAGAGACTGCAATGATGGTGACCCCGTTGCAAAGCTGCTTGTGTGCTGAAGAAGCAGAGCACTAGCTTTCCCTGCTGGTCCTTCTGCCGTGTGAGCAGATGCCACTGTTCATTCTGTGCTGACTGTGTTGCTGCGCAGCAGAGAGCAGGCTCTGGACTGATTCTATTCAAATGCTTTTCCTGTATGAAAGTGAGCAGTGAAAGCAACGATGGAGGCACCAATGTAAAGGGGATTGTGTGCTGAACAGGTCCAGCACCAGCTTTAAATCCTGGCTCTTCTGCTGTGGGAGCAGAGGCCAAACGTTCGTGCTGTACTAACTGTGCTACTGGGCAGCTGAGACCACCTGAGAATTTGGATTCAAATGGACTTTTAGGTAGGAAACCGAGGAGAGACTGCAATGATGGTGACCCCGTTGCAAAGCTGCTTGTGTGCTGAAGAAGCAGAGCACTAGCTTTCCCTGCTGGTCCTTCTGCCGTGTGAGCAGATGCCACTGTTCATTCTGTGCTGACTGTGTTGCTGCGCAGCAGAGAGCAGGCTCTGGACTGATTCCATTCAAATGCTTTTCCTGTATGAAAGTGAGCAGTGAAAGCAACGATGGATGCACCAATGTAAAGGTGATTGTGTGCTGAACAGGTCCAGCACCAGCTTTCAATCCTGGCTCTTCTGCTGTGGGAGCAGAGGCCAAACGTTCGTGCTGTACTCACTGTGCTGCTGGGCAGCTGAGAGACACCACCTGAGAATTTGGATTCAAATGGACTTTTAGGTAGGAAACCGAGGAGAGACTGCAATGATGGTGACCCCGTTGCAAAGCTGCTTGTGTGCTGAAGAGACACAGCACTAGCTTTCCCTGCTGCTCCTTCTGCCGTGTGAGCAGATGCCACTGTTCATTCTGTGCTGACTGTGTTGCTGCGCAGCAGAGAGCAGCCTCTGGACTGATTCCATTCAAATGCTTTTCTTGTATGAAAGTGAGCAGTGAAAGCAACAATGAATGCACCAATGTAAAGGTGATTGTGTGCTGAACAGGTCCAGCACCAGCTTTCAATCCTGGCTCTTCTGCTGTGGGAGCAGAGGCCAAACGTTCGTGCTGTACTAACTGTGCTGCTGGGCAGCTGAGAGACACCACCTGAGAATTTGGATTCAAATGGACTTTTAGGTAGGAAACCGAGGAGAGACTGCAATGATGGTAACCCCGTTGCAAAGCTGCTTGTGTGCTGAAGAAGCCCAGCACTAGCTTTCCCTGCTGGTCCTTCTGCTGTTTGAGCAGAATCCACTGTTCATTCTGTGCTGAGTGTGTTGCTGCGCAGCAGAGAGCAGGCTCTGGACTGATTCCATTCAAATGCTTTTCCTGTATGAGTGTTAGCAGTGAAAGCAACGATGGAGGCACCAGTATAAAGGGGATTGTGTGCTGAACAGGTCCAGCACCAGCTTCCAATCCTGGCTCTTCTGCTGTGGGAGCAGAGGCCAAACGTTCGTGCTGTACTCACTGTGCTGCTGGGCAGCTGAGACCACCTGAGAATTTGGATTCAAATGGACTTTTAGGTAGGAAACCGAGGAGAGACTGCAATGATGGTGACCTCGTTGCAAAGCTGCTTGTGTGCTGAAGAGACACAGCACTAGCTTTCCCTGCTGCTCCTTCTGCCGTGTGAGCAGATGCCACTGTTCATTCTGTGCTGACTGTGTTGCTGCGCAGCAGAGAGCAGGCTCAGGACTGATTCCATTCAAATGCTTTTCCTGTATGAAAGTGAGCAGTGAAAGCAACGATGGAGGCACCAATGTAAAGGGGATTGTGTGCTGAACAGGTCCAGCACCAGCTTTCAATACTGGCTCTTCTGCTGTGGGAGCAGAAGCCAAGCGTTCGTGCTGTACTCACTGTGCTGCTGGGCAGCTGAGCGACACCACCTAAGAATTCGGATTCAAATGGACTTTTAGGTATGAAGCCGAGGAGAGACTGCAATGATGGTGACCCCGTTGCAAAGCTGCTTGTGTGCTGAAGAAGCAGAGCACTAGCTTTCCCTGCTGGTCCTTCTGCCGTGTGAGCAGATGCCACTGTTCATTCTGTGCTGAGTGTGTTGCTGCGCAGCAGAGAGCAGGCTCTGGACTGATTCCATTCAAATGCTTTTCCTGTATGAAAGTGAGCAGTGAAAGCAACGATGGAGGCACCAATGTAAAAGTGATTGTGTGCTGAACAGGTCCAGCACCAGCTTTCAATCCTGGCTCTTCTGCTGTGGGAGCAGAGGCCAAACGTTCGTGCTGTACTAACTGTGCTGCTGGGCAGCTGAGAGACACCACCTGAGAATTTGGATTCAAATGGACTTTTAGGTAGGAAACCGAGGAGAGACTGCAATGATGGTAACCCCGTTGCAAAGCTGCTTGTGTGCTGAAGAAGCCCAGCACTAGCTTTCCCTGCTGGTCCTTCTGCTGTTTGAGCAGAATCCACTGTTCATTCTGTGCTGAGTGTGTTGCTGCGCAGCAGAGAGCAGGCTCTGGACTGATTCCATTCAAATGCTTTTCCTGTATGAGTGTTAGCAGTGAAAGCAACGATGGAGGCACCAGTATAAAGGGGATTGTGTGCTGAACAGGTCCAGCACCAGCTTCCAATCCTGGCTCTTCTGCTGTGGGAGCAGAGGCCAAACGTTCGTGCTGTACTCACTGTGCTGCTGGGCAGCTGAGACCACCTGAGAATTTGGATTCAAATGGACTTTTAGGTAGGAAACCGAGGAGAGACTGCAATGATGGTGACCCCGTTGCAAAGCTGCTTGTGTGCTGAAGAGACACAGCACTAGCTTTCCCTGCTGGTCCTTCTGCCGTGTGAGCAGATGCCACTGTTCATTCTGTGCTGTGTTGCTGCCAGCAGGGAGCAGGCTCTGGACTGATTCTATTCAAATGCTTTTCCTGTATGAGTGTTAGCAGTGAAAACAACAATGGAGGCACCAATGTAAAGGGGATTGTGTGCTGAACAGGTCCAGCACCAGCTTTCAATCCTGGCTCTTCTGCTGTGGGAGCAGAGGCCAAACGTTCGTGCTGTACTCACTGTGCTGCTGGGCAGCTGAGCGACACCACCTGAGAATTTGGATTCAAATGTACTTTTAGGTAGGAAACCGAGGAGAGACTGCAATGATGGTGACCCCGTTGCAAAGCTGCTTGTGTGCTGAAGAGACACAGCACTAGCTTTCCCTGCTGCTCCTTCTGCCGTGTGAGCAGATGCCACTGTTCATTCTGTGCTGACTGTGTTGCTGCGCAGCAGAGAGCAGCCTCTGGACTGATTCCATTCAAATGCTTTTCTTGTATGAAAGTGAGCAGTGAAAGCAACGATGGAGGCACCAATGTAAAAGTGATTGTGTGCTGAACAGGTCCAGCACCAGCTTTCAATCCTGGCTCTTCTGCTGTGGGAGCAGAGGCCAAACGTTCGTGCTGTACTCACTGTGCTGCTGGGCAGCTGAGCGACACCACCTGAGAATTTGGATTCAAATGGACTTTTAGGTATGAAACCGAGGAGAGACTGCAATGATGGTGACCCCGTTGCAAAGCTGCTTGTGTGCTGAAGAGACACAGCACTAGCTTTCCCTGCTGGTCCTTCTGCCGTGTGAGCAGATGCCACTGTTCATTCTGTGCTGTGTTGCTGCACAGCAGAGAGCAGGCTCTGGACTGATTCCATTCAAATGCTTTTCCTGTATGAAAGTGAGCAGTGAAAGCAACGATGGAGGCACCAATGTAAAGGGGATTGTGTGCTGAACAGGTCCAGCACCAGCTTTCAATCCTGGCTCTTCTGCTGTGGGAGCAGAGGCCAAACGTTCGTGCTGTACTCACTGTGCTGCTGGGCAGCTGAGCGACACCACCTGAGAATTCGGATTCAAATGGACTTTTAGGTATGAAGCCAAGGAGAGACTGCAATGATGGTGACCCCGTTGCAAAGCTGCTTGTGTGCTGAAGAAGCAGAGCACTAGCTTTCCCTGCTGGTCCTTCTGCCGTGTGAGCAGATGCCACTGTTCATTCTGTGCTGACTGTGTTCCTGCGCAGCAGAGAGCAGGCTCTGGACTGATTCCATTCAAATGCTTTTCCTGTATGAAAGTGAGCAGTGAAAGCAACGATGGATGCACCAATGTAAAGGGGATTGTGTGCTGAACAGGTCCAGCACCAGCTTTCAATCCTGGCTCTTCTGCTGTGGGAGCAGAGGCCAAACGTTCGTGCTGTACTCACTGTGCTGCTGGGCAGCTGAGAGACACCACCTGAGAATTTGGATTCAAATGGACTTTTAGGTATGAAGCCGAGGAGAGACCGCAATGATGGTGACCCCGTTGCAAAGCTGCTTGTGTGCTGAAGAAGCAGAGCACTAGCTTTCCCTGCTGGTCCTTCTGCCGTGTGAGCAGATGCCACTGTTCATTCTGTGCTGACTGTGTTGCTGCGCAGCAGAGAGCAGGCTCTGGACTGATTCCATTCAAAAGCTTTTCTTGTATGAAAGTGAGCAGTGAAAGCAACGATGAATGCACCAATGTAAAAGTGATTGTGTGCTGAACAGGTCCAGCACCAGCTTTCAATCCTGGCTCTTCTGCTGTCGGAGCAGAGGCCAAACGTTCGTGCTGTACTAACTGTGCTGCTGGGCAGCTGAGAGACACCACCTGAGAATTTGGATTCAAATGGACTTTTAGGTATGAAACCGAGGAGAGACTGCAATGATGGTGACCCCGTTGCAAAGCTGCTTGTGTGCTGAAGAAGCCCAGCACTAGCTTTCCCTGCTGGTCCTTCTGCTGTTTGAGCAGAATCCACTGTTCATTCTGTGCTGAGTGTGTTGCTGCGCAGCAGAGAGCAGGCTCTGGACTGATTCCATTCAAATGCTTTTCCTGTATGAGTGTTAGCAGTGAAAGCAACGATGGAGGCACCAGTATAAAGGGGATTGTGTGCTGAACAGGTCCAGCACCAGCTTTCAATCCTGGCTCTTCTGCTGTGGGAGCAGAGGCCAAACGTTCGTGCTGTACTCACTGTGCTGCTGGGCAGCTGAGACCACCTGAGAATTTGGATTCAAATGGACTTTTAGGTAGGAAACCGAGGAGAGACTGCAATGATGGTGACCCCGTTGCAAAGCTGCTTGTGTGCTGAAGAGACACAGCACTAGCTTTCCCTGCTGCTCCTTCTGCCGTGTGAGCAGATGCCACTGTTCATTCTGTGCTGTGTTGCTGCCAGCAGGGAGCAGGCTCTGGACTGATTCTATTCAAATGCTTTTCCTGTATGAGTGTTAGCAGTGAAAACAACAATGGAGGCACCAATGTAAAGGGGATTGTGTGCTGAACAGGTCCAGCACCAGCTTTCAATCCTGGCTCTTCTGCTGTGGGAGCAGAGGCCAAACGTTCGTGCTGTACTCACTGTGCTGCTGGGCAGCTGAGCGACACCACCTGAGAATTTGGATTCAAATGTACTTTTAGGTAGGAAACCGAGGAGAGACTGCAATGATGGTGACCCCGTTGCAAAGCTGCTTGTGTGCTGAAGAGACACAGCACTAGCTTTCCCTGCTGCTCCTTCTGCCGTGTGAGCAGATGCCACTGTTCATTCTGTGCTGACTGTGTTGCTGCGCAGCAGAGAGCAGCCTCTGGACTGATTCCATTCAAATGCTTTTCTTGTATGAAAGTGAGCATTGAAAGCAACGATGAATGCACCAATGTAAAAGTGATTGTGTGCTGAACATGTCCAGCACCAGCTTTCAATCCTGGCTCTTCTGCTGTGGGAGCAGAGGCCAAACGTTCGTGCTGTACTCACTGTGCTAGTGGGCAGCTGAGACCACCTGAGAATTCGGATTCAAATGGACTTTTAGGTATGAAGACGAGGAGAGACTGCAATGATGGTGACCCCGTTGCAAAGCTGCTTGTGTGCTGAAGAAGCAGAGCACTAGCTTTCCCTGCTGGTCCTTCTGCCGTGTGAGCAGATGCCACTGTTCATTCTGTGCTGACTGTGTTGCTGCGCAGCAGAGAGCAGGCTCTGGACTGATTCCATTCAAATGCTTTTCCTGTATGAAAGTGAGCAGTGAAAGCAACGATGGAGGCACCAATGTAAAGGGGATTGTGTGCTGAACAGGTCCAGCACCAGCTTTCAATCCTGGCTCTTCTGCTGTGGGAGCAGAGGCCAAACGTTCGTGCTGTACTAACTGTGCTGCTGGGCAGCTGAGAGACACCACCTGAGAATTTGGATTCAAATGAACTTTTAGGTATGAAACCGAGGAGAGACTGCAATGATGGTGACCCCGTTGCAAAGCTGCTTGTTTGCTGAAGAGACACAGCACTAGCTTTCCCTGCTGGTCCTTCTGCCGTGTGAGCAGATGCCACTGTTCATTCTGACCTGACTGTGTTGCTGCGCAGCAGAGAGCAGCCTCTGGACTGATTCTATTCAAATGCTTTTCCTGTATGAGTGTTAGCAGTGAAAGCAACGATGGAGGCACCAATGTAAAGGGGATTGTGTGCTGAACAGGTCCAGCACCAGCTTTCAATCCTTGCTCTTCTGCTGTGGGAGCAGAGGCCAAACGTTCGTGCTGTGCTCACTGTGCTACTGGGCAGCTGAGACCACCTGAGAATTTGGATTCAAATGGACTTTTAGGTATGAAACCGAGGAGAGACTGCAATGATGGTGACCGCGTTGCAAAGCTGCTTGTGTGCTGAAGAAGCAGAGCACTAGCTTTCCCTGCTGGTCCTTCTGCCGCGTGAGCAGATGCCACTGTTCATTCTGTGCTGACTGTGTTGCTGCGCAGCAGAGAGCAGGCTCTGGACTGATTCCATTCAAAAGCTTTTCTTGTATGAAAGTGAGCAGTGAAAGCAACGATGAATGCACCAATGTAAAAGTGATTGTGTGCTGAACAGGTCCAGCACCAGCTTTCAATCCTGGCTCTTCTGCTGTGGGAGCAGAGGCCAAACGTTCGTGCTGTACTCACTGTGCTGCTGGGCAGCTGAGCGACACCACCTGAGAATTCCGATTCAAATGGACTTTTAGGTAGGAAACCGAGGAGAGACTGCAATGATGGTGACCCCGTTGCAAAGCTGCTTGTGTGCTGAAGAAGCAGAGCACTAGCTTTACCTGCTGGTCCTTTTGCCGTGTGAGCAGATGCCACTGTTCATTCTGTGCTGTGTTGCTGCCAGCAGGGAGCAGGCTCTGGACTGATTCTATTCAAATGCTTTTCCTGTATGAGTGTTAGCAGTGAAAGCAACAATGGAGGCACCAATGTAAAGGGGATTGTGTGCTGAACAGGTCCAGCACCAGCTTTCAATCCTGGCTCTTCTGCTGTGGGAGCAGAGGCCAAACGTTCGTGCTGTACTCACTGTGCTGCTGGGCAGCTGAGCGACACCACCTGAGAATTCCGATTCAAATGGACTTTTAGGTAGGAAACCGAGGAGAGACTGCAATGATGGTGACCCCGTTGCAAAGCTGCTTGTTTGCTGAAGAAGCCCAGCACTAGCTTTCCCTGCTGGTCCTTCTGCTGTTTGAGCAGAATCCACTGTTCATTCTGTGCTGAGTGTGTTGCTGCGCAGCAGAGAGCAGGCTCTGGACTGATTCCATTCAAATGCTTTTCCTGTATGAGTGTTAGCAGTGAAAGCAACGATGGAGGCACCAGTATAAAGGGGATTGTGTGCTGAACAGGTCCAGCACCAGCTTTCAATCCTGGCTCTTCTGCTGTGGGAGCAGAGGCCAAACGTTCGTGCTGTACTCACTGTGCTGCTGGGCAGCTGAGACCACCTGAGAATTTGGATTCAAATGGACTTTTAGGTAGGAAACCGAGGAGAGACTGCAATGATGGTGACCCCGTTGCAAAGCTGCTTGTGTGCTGAAGAGACACAGCACTAGCTTTCCCTGCTGCTCCTTCTGCCGTGTGAGCAGATGCCACTGTTCATTCTGTGCTGTGTTGCTGCCAGCAGAGAGCAGGCTCTGGACTGATTCTATTCAAATGCTTTTCCTGTATGAGTGTTAGCAGTGAAAGCAACAATGGAGGCACCAATGTAAAGGGGATTGTGTGCTGAACAGGTCCAGCACCAGCTTTCAATCCTGGCTCTTCTGCTGTGGGAGCAGAGGCCAAACGTTCGTGCTGTACTCACTGTGCTGCTGGGCAGCTGAGCGACACCACCTGAGAATTCCGATTCAAATGGACTTTTAGGTAGGAAACCGAGGAGAGACTGCAATGATGGTGACCCCGTTGCAAAGCTGCTTGTGTGCTGAAGAGACACAGCACTAGCTTTACCTGCTGGTCCTTTTGCCGTGTGAGCAGATGCCACTGTTCATTCTGTGCTGTGTTGCTGCCAGCAGGGAGCAGGCTCTGGACTGATTCTATTCAAATGCTTTTCCTGTATGAGTGTTAGCAGTGAAAGCAACAATGGAGGCACCAATGTAAAGGGGATTGTGTGCTGAACAGGTCCAGCACCAGCTTTCAATCCTGGCTCTTCTGCTGTGGGAGCAGAGGCCAAACGTTCGTGCTGTACTCACTGTGCTGCTGGGCAGCTGAGCGACACCACCTGAGAATTCGGATTCAAATGGACTTTTAGGTATGAAGCCAAGGAGAGACTGCAATGATGGTGACCCCGTTGCAAAGCTGCTTGTGTGCTGAAGAAGCAGAACACTAGCTTTCCCTGCTGGTCCTTCTGCCGTGTGAGCAGATGCCACTGTTCATTCTGTGCTGACTGTGTTCCTGCGCAGCAGAGAGCAGGCTCTGGACTGATTCCATTCAAATGCTTTTCCTGTATGAAAGTGAGCAGTGAAAGCAACGATGGATGCACCAATGTAAAGGGGATTGTGTGCTGAACAGGTCCAGCACCAGCTTTCAATCCTGGCTCTTCTGCTGTGGGAGCAGAGGCCAAACGTTCGTGCTGTACTCACTGTGCTGCTGGGCAGCTGAGAGACACCACCTGAGAATTTGGATTCAAATGGACTTTTAGGTATGAAACCGAGGAGAGACTGCAATGATGGTGACCCCGTTGCAAAGCTGCTTGTGTGCTGAAGAAGCCCAGCACTAGCTTTCCCTGCTGGTCCTTCTGCTGTTTGAGCAGAATCCACTGTTCATTCTGTGCTGAGTGTGTTGCTGCGCAGCAGAGAGCAGGCTCTGGACTGATTCCATTCAAATGCTTTTCCTGTATGAGTGTTAGCAGTGAAAGCAACGATGGAGGCACCAGTATAAAGGGGATTGTGTGCTGAACAGGTCCAGCACCAGCTTTCAATCCTGGCTCTTCTGCTGTGGGAGCAGAGGCCAAACGTTCGTGCTGTACTCACTGTGCTGCTGGGCAGCTGAGACCACCTGAGAATTTGGATTCAAATGGACTTTTAGGTAGGAAACCGAGGAGAGACTGCAATGATGGTGACCCCGTTGCAAAGCTGCTTGTGTGCTGAAGAGACACAGCACTAGCTTTCCCTGCTGCTCCTTCTGCCGTGTGAGCAGATGCCACTGTTCATTCTGTGCTGTGTTGCTGCCAGCAGGGAGCAGGCTCTGGACTGATTCTATTCAAATGCTTTTCCTGTATGAGTGTTAGCAGTGAAAACAACAATGGAGGCACCAATGTAAAGGGGATTGTGTGCTGAACAGGTCCAGCACCAGCTTTCAATCCTGGCTCTTCTGCTGTGGGAGCAGAGGCCAAACGTTCGTGCTGTACTCACTGTGCTGCTGGGCAGCTGAGCGACACCACCTGAGAATTTGGATTCAAATGTACTTTTAGGTAGGAAACCGAGGAGAGACTGCAATGATGGTGACCCCGTTGCAAAGCTGCTTGTGTGCTGAAGAGACACAGCACTAGCTTTCCCTGCTGCTCCTTCTGCCGTGTGAGCAGATGCCACTGTTCATTCTGTGCTGACTGTGTTGCTGCGCAGCAGAGAGCAGCCTCTGGACTGATTCCATTCAAATGCTTTTCTTGTATGAAAGTGAGCATTGAAAGCAACGATGAATGCACCAATGTAAAAGTGATTGTGTGCTGAACAGGTCCAGCACCAGCTTTCAATCCTGGCTCTTCTGCTGTGGGAGCAGAGGCCAAACGTTCGTGCTGTACTCACTGTGCTAGTGGGCAGCTGAGACCACCTGAGAATTCGGATTCAAATGGACTTTTAGGTATGAAGACGAGGAGAGACTGCAATGATGGTGACCCCGTTGCAAAGCTGCTTGTGTGCTGAAGAAGCAGAGCACTAGCTTTCCCTGCTGGTCCTTCTGCCGTGTGAGCAGATGCCACTGTTCATTCTGTGCTGACTGTGTTGCTGCGCAGCAGAGAGCAGGCTCTGGACTGATTCCATTCAAATGCTTTTCCTGTATGAAAGTGAGCAGTGAAAGCAACGATGGAGGCACCAATGTAAAGGGGATTGTGTGCTGAACAGGTCCAGCACCAGCTTTCAATCCTGGCTCTTCTGCTGTGGGAGCAGAGGCCAAACGTTCGTGCTGTACTAACTGTGCTGCTGGGCAGCTGAGAGACACCACCTGAGAATTTGGATTCAAATGGACTTTTAGGTATGAAACCGAGGAGAGACTGCAATGATGGTGACCCCGTTGCAAAGCTGCTTGTTTGCTGAAGAGACACAGCACTAGCTTTCCCTGCTGGTCCTTCTGCCGTGTGAGCAGATGCCACTGTTCATTCTGACCTGACTGTGTTGCTGCGCAGCAGAGAGCAGCCTCTGGACTGATTCTATTCAAATGCTTTTCCTGTATGAGTGTTAGCAGTGAAAGCAACGATGGAGGCACCAATGTAAAGGGGATTGTGTGCTGAACAGGTCCAGCACCAGCTTTCAATCCTTGCTCTTCTGCTGTGGGAGCAGAGGCCAAACGTTCGTGCTGTGCTCACTGTGCTACTGGGCAGCTGAGACCACCTGAGAATTTGGATTCAAATGGACTTTTAGGTATGAAACCGAGGAGAGACTGCAATGATGGTGACCGCGTTGCAAAGCTGCTTGTGTGCTGAAGAAGCAGAGCACTAGCTTTCCCTGCTGGTCCTTCTGCCGCGTGAGCAGATGCCACTGTTCATTCTGTGCTGACTGTGTTGCTGCGCAGCAGAGAGCAGGCTCTGGACTGATTCCATTCAAAAGCTTTTCTTGTATGAAAGTGAGCAGTGAAAGCAACGATGAATGCACCAATGTAAAAGTGATTGTGTGCTGAACAGGTCCAGCACCAGCTTTCAATCCTGGCTCTTCTGCTGTGGGAGCAGAGGCCAAACGTTCGTGCTGTACTCACTGTGCTGCTGGGCAGCTGAGCGACACCACCTGAGAATTCCGATTCAAATGGACTTTTAGGTAGGAAACCGAGGAGAGACTGCAATGATGGTGACCCCGTTGCAAAGCTGCTTGTGTGCTGAAGAAGCAGAGCACTAGCTTTACCTGCTGGTCCTTTTGCCGTGTGAGCAGATGCCACTGTTCATTCTGTGCTGTGTTGCTGCCAGCAGGGAGCAGGCTCTGGACTGATTCTATTCAAATGCTTTTCCTGTATGAGTGTTAGCAGTGAAAGCAACAATGGAGGCACCAATGTAAAGGGGATTGTGTGCTGAACAGGTCCAGCACCAGCTTTCAATCCTGGCTCTTCTGCTGTGGGAGCAGAGGCCAAACGTTCGTGCTGTACTCACTGTGCTGCTGGGCAGCTGAGCGACACCACCTGAGAATTCCGATTCAAATGGACTTTTAGGTAGGAAACCGAGGAGAGACTGCAATGATGGTGACCCCGTTGCAAAGCTGCTTGTTTGCTGAAGAAGCCCAGCACTAGCTTTCCCTGCTGGTCCTTCTGCTGTTTGAGCAGAATCCACTGTTCATTCTGTGCTGAGTGTGTTGCTGCGCAGCAGAGAGCAGGCTCTGGACTGATTCCATTCAAATGCTTTTCCTGTATGAGTGTTAGCAGTGAAAGCAACGATGGAGGCACCAGTATAAAGGGGATTGTGTGCTGAACAGGTCCAGCACCAGCTTTCAATCCTGGCTCTTCTGCTGTGGGAGCAGAGGCCAAACGTTCGTGCTGTACTCACTGTGCTGCTGGGCAGCTGAGACCACCTGAGAATTTGGATTCAAATGTACTTTTAGGTAGGAAACCGAGGAGAGACTGCAATGATGGTGACCCCGTTGCAAAGCTGCTTGTGTGCTGAAGAGACACAGCACTAGCTTTCCCTGCTGGTCCTTCTGCCGTGTGAGCAGATGCCACTGTTCATTCTGTGCTGTGTTGCTGCCAGCAGAGAGCAGGCTCTGGACTGATTCTATTCAAATGCTTTTCCTGTATGAGTGTTAGCAGTGAAAGCAACAATGGAGGCACCAATGTAAAGGGGATTGTGTGCTGAACAGGTCCAGCACCAGCTTTCAATCCTGGCTCTTCTGCTGTGGGAGCAGAGGCCAAACGTTCGTGCTGTACTCACTGTGCTGCTGGGCAGCTGAGCGACACCACCTGAGAATTCCGATTCAAATGGACTTTTAGGTAGGAAACCGAGGAGAGACTGCAATGATGGTGACCCCGTTGCAAAGCTGCTTGTGTGCTGAAGAGACACAGCACTAGCTTTACCTGCTGGTCCTTTTGCCGTGTGAGCAGATGCCACTGTTCATTCTGTGCTGTGTTGCTGCCAGCAGGGAGCAGGCTCTGGACTGATTCTATTCAAATGCTTTTCCTGTATGAGTGTTAGCAGTGAAAACAACAATGGAGGCACCAATGTAAAGGGGATTGTGTGCTGAACAGGTCCAGCACCAGCTTTCAATCCTGGCTCTTCTGCTGTGGGAGCAGAGGCCAAACGTTCGTGCTGTACTCACTGTGCTGCTGGGCAGCTGAGCGACACCACCTGAGAATTCGGATTCAAATGGACTTTTAGGTATGAAGCCAAGGAGAGACTGCAATGATGGTGACCCCGTTGCAAAGCTGCTTGTGTGCTGAAGAAGCAGAGCACTAGCTTTCCCTGCTGGTCCTTCTGCCGTGTGAGCAGATGCCACTGTTCATTCTGTGCTGACTGTGTTCCTGCGCAGCAGAGAGCAGGCTCTGGACTGATTCCATTCAAATGCTTTTCCTGTATGAAAGTGAGCAGTGAAAGCAACGATGGATGCACCAATGTAAAGGGGATTGTGTGCTGAACAGGTCCAGCACCAGCTTTCAATCCTGGCTCTTCTGCTGTGGGAGCAGAGGCCAAACGTTCGTGCTGTACTCACTGTGCTGCTGGGCAGCTGAGAGACACCACCTGAGAATTTGGATTCAAATGGACTTTTAGGTATGAAGCCGAGGAGAGACCGCAATGATGGTGACCCCGTTGCAAAGCTGCTTGTGTGCTGAAGAAGCAGAGCACTAGCTTTCCCTGCTGGTCCTTCTGCCGTGTGAGCAGATGCCACTGTTCATTCTGTGCTGAGTGTGTTGCTGCGCAGCAGAGAGCAGGCTCTGGACTGATTCCATTCAAATGCTTTTCCTGTATGAAAGTGAGCGGTGAAAGCAACGATGGATGCACCAATGTAAAGGGGATTGTGTGCTGAACAGGTCCAGCACCAGCTTTCAATACTGGCTCTTCTGCTGTGGGAGCAGAGGCCAAACGTTCGTGCTGTACTAACTGTGCTGCTGGGCAGCTGAGAGACACCACCTGAGAATTGGGATTCAAATGGACTTTTAGGTAGGAAACCGAGGAGAGACTGCAATGATGGTGACCCCGTTGCAAAGCTGCTTGTGTGCTGAAGAGACACAGCACTAGCTTTCCTTGCTGGTCCTTCTGCCGTGTGAGCAGATGCCACTGTTCATTCTGTGCTGACTGTGTTCCTGCGCAGCAGAGAGCAGGCTCTGGACTGATTCCATTCAAAAGCTTTTCTTGTATGAAAGTGAGCAGTGAAAGCAACGATGAATGCACCAATGTAAAAGTGATTGTGTGCTGAACAGGTCCAGCACCAGCTTTCAATCCTGGCTCTTCTGCTGTGGGAGCAGAGGCCAAACGTTCGTGCTGTACTAACTGTGCTGCTGGGCAGCTGAGAGACACCACCTGAGAATTTGGATTCAAATGGACTTTTAGGTATGAAACCGAGGAGAGACTGCAATGATGGTGACCCCGTTGCAAAGCTGCTTGTGTGCTGAAGAAGCCCAGCACTAGCTTTCCCTGCTGGTCCTTCTGCTGTTTGAGCAGAATCCACTGTTCATTCTGTGCTGAGTGTGTTGCTGCGCAGCAGAGAGCAGGCTCTGGACTGATTCCATTCAAATGCTTTTCCTGTATGAGTGTTAGCAGTGAAAGCAACGATGGAGGCACCAGTATAAACGGGATTGTGTGCTGAACAGGTCCAGCACCAGCTTTCAATCCTGGCTCTTCTGCTGTGGGAGCAGAGGCCAAACGTTCGTGCTGTACTCACTGTGCTGCTGGGCAGCTGAGACCACCTGAGAATTTGGATTCAAATGGACTTTTAGGTAGGAAACCGAGGAGAGACTGCAATGATGGTGACCCCGTTGCAAAGCTGCTTGTGTGCTGAAGAGACACAGCACTAGCTTTCCCTGCTGCTCCTTCTGCCGTGTGAGCAGATGCCACTGTTCATTCTGTGCTGTGTTGCTGCCAGCAGGGAGCAGGCTCTGGACTGATTCTATTCAAATGCTTTTCCTGTATGAGTGTTAGCAGTGAAAACAACAATGGAGGCACCAATGTAAAGGGGATTGTGTGCTGAACAGGTCCAGCACCAGCTTTCAATCCTGGCTCTTCTGCTGTGGGAGCAGAGGCCAAACGTTCGTGCTGTACTCACTGTGCTGCTGGGCAGCTGAGCGACACCACCTGAGAATTTGGATTCAAATGTACTTTTAGGTAGGAAACCGAGGAGAGACTGCAATGATGGTGACCCCGTTGCAAAGCTGCTTGTGTGCTGAAGAGACACAGCACTAGCTTTCCCTGCTGCTCCTTCTGCCGTGTGAGCAGATGCCACTGTTCATTCTGTGCTGACTGTGTTGCTGCGCAGCAGAGAGCAGCCTCTGGACTGATTCCATTCAAATGCTTTTCTTGTATGAAAGTGAGCATTGAAAGCAACGATGAATGCACCAATGTAAAAGTGATTGTGTGCTGAACAGGTCCAGCACCAGCTTTCAATCCTGGCTCTTCTGCTGTGGGAGCAGAGGCCAAACGTTCGTGCTGTACTAACTGTGCTGCTGGGCAGCTGAGAGACACCACCTGAGAATTTGGATTCAAATGGACTTTTAGGTATGAAACCGAGGAGAGACTGCAATGATGGTGACCCCGTTGCAAAGCTGCTTGTTTGCTGAAGAGACACAGCACTAGCTTTCCCTGCTGGTCCTTCTGCCGTGTGAGCAGATGCCACTGTTCATTCTGACCTGACTGTGTTGCTGCGCAGCAGAGAGCAGCCTCTGGACTGATTCTATTCAAATGCTTTTCCTGTATGAGTGTTAGCAGTGAAAGCAACGATGGAGGCACCAATGTAAAGGGGATTGTGTGCTGAACAGGTCCAGCACCAGCTTTCAATCCTTGCTCTTCTGCTGTGGGAGCAGAGGCCAAACGTTCGTGCTGTGCTCACTGTGCTACTGGGCAGCTGAGACCACCTGAGAATTTGGATTCAAATGGACTTTTAGGTATGAAACCGAGGAGAGACTGCAATGATGGTGACCGCGTTGCAAAGCTGCTTGTGTGCTGAAGAAGCAGAGCACTAGCTTTCCCTGCTGGTCCTTCTGCCGCGTGAGCAGATGCCACTGTTCATTCTGTGCTGACTGTGTTGCTGCGCAGCAGAGAGCAGGCTCTGGACTGATTCCATTCAAAAGCTTTTCTTGTATGAAAGTGAGCAGTGAAAGCAACGATGAATGCACCAATGTAAAAGTGATTGTGTGCTGAACAGGTCCAGCACCAGCTTTCAATCCTGGCTCTTCTGCTGTGGGAGCAGAGGCCAAACGTTCGTGCTGTACTCACTGTGCTGCTGGGCAGCTGAGCGACACCACCTGAGAATTCCGATTCAAATGGACTTTTAGGTAGGAAACCGAGGAGAGACTGCAATGATGGTGACCCCGTTGCAAAGCTGCTTGTGTGCTGAAGAAGCAGAGCACTAGCTTTACCTGCTGGTCCTTTTGCCGTGTGAGCAGATGCCACTGTTCATTCTGTGCTGTGTTGCTGCCAGCAGGGAGCAGGCTCTGGACTGATTCTATTCAAATGCTTTTCCTGTATGAGTGTTAGCAGTGAAAGCAACAATGGAGGCACCAATGTAAAGGGGATTGTGTGCTGAACAGGTCCAGCACCAGCTTTCAATCCTGGCTCTTCTGCTGTGGGAGCAGAGGCCAAACGTTCGTGCTGTACTCACTGTGCTGCTGGGCAGCTGAGCGACACCACCTGAGAATTTGGATTCAAATGGACTTTTAGGTAGGAAACCGAGGAGAGACTGCAATGATGGTGACCCCGTTGCAAAGCTGCTTGTTTGCTGAAGAAGCCCAGCACTAGGTTTCCCTGCTGGTCCTTCTGCTGTTTGAACAGAATCCACTGTTCATTCTGTGCTGAGTGTGTTGCTGCGCAGCAGAGAGCAGGCTCTGGACTGATTCCATTCAAATGCTTTTCCTGTATGAGTGTTAGCAGTGAAAGCAACGATGGAGGCACCAGTATAAAGGGGATTGTGTGCTGAACAGGTCCAGCACCAGCTTTCAATCCTGGCTCTTCTGCTGTGGGAGCAGAGGCCAAACGTTCGTGCTGTACTCACTGTGCTGCTGGGCAGCTGAGACCACCTGAGAATTTGGATTCAAATGTACTTTTAGGTAGGAAACCGAGGAGAGACTGCAATGATGGTGACCCCGTTGCAAAGCTGCTTGTGTGCTGAAGAGACACAGCACTAGCTTTCCCTGCTGGTCCTTCTGCCGTGTGAGCAGATGCCACTGTTCATTCTGTGCTGTGTTGCTGCCAGCAGAGAGCAGGCTCTGGACTGATTCTATTCAAATGCTTTTCCTGTATGAGTGTTAGCAGTTGAAAGCAACAATGGAGGCACCAATGTAAAGGGGATTGTGTGCTGAACAGGTCCAGCACCAGCTTTCAATCCTGGCTCTTCTGCTGTGGGAGCAGAGGCCAAACGTTCGTGCTGTACTCACTGTGCTGCTGGGCAGCTGAGCGACACCACCTGAGAATTCCGATTCAAATGGACTTTTAGGTAGGAAACCGAGGAGAGACTGCAATGATGGTGACCCCGTTGCAAAGCTGCTTGTGTGCTGAAGAGACACAGCACTAGCTTTACCTGCTGGTCCTTTTGCCGTGTGAGCAGATGCCACTGTTCATTCTGTGCTGTGTTGCTGCCAGCAGGGAGCAGGCTCTGGACTGATTCTATTCAAATGCTTTTCCTGTATGAGTGTTAGCAGTGAAAGCAACAATGGAGGCACCAATGTAAAGGGGATTGTGTGCTGAACAGGTCCAGCACCAGCTTTCAATCCTGGCTCTTCTGCTGTGGGAGCAGAGGCCAAACGTTCGTGCTGTACTCACTGTGCTGCTGGGCAGCTGAGCGACACCACCTGAGAATTCCGATTCAAATGGACTTTTAGGTATGAAACCGAGGAGAGACTGCAATGATGGTGACCCCGTTGCAAAGCTGCTTGTGTGCTGAAGAAGCAGAGCACTAGCTTTCCCTGCTGCTCCTTCTGCCGTGTGAGCAGATGCCACTGTTCATTCTGTGCTGACTGTGTTCCTGCGCAGCAGAGAGCAGCCTCTGGACTGATTCCATTCAAATGCTTTTCCTGTATGAAAGTGAGCAGTGAAAGCAACGATGGATGCACCAATGTAAAGGGGATTGTGTGCTGAACAGGTCCAGCACCAGCTTTCAATCCTGGTTCTTCTGCTGTGGGAACAGAGGCCAAACGTTCGTGCTGTACTAACTGTGCTGCTGGGCAGCTGAGAGACACCACCTGAGAATTTGGATTCAAATGGACTTTTAGGTATGAAACCGAGGAGAGACTGCAATGATGGTGACCCCGTTGCAAAGCTGCTTGTGTGCTGAAGAGACACAGCACTAGCTTTCCCTGCTGGTCCTTCTGCCGTGTGAGCAGATGCCACTGTTCATTCTGTGCTGACTGTGTTGCTGCGCAGCAGAGAGCAGCCTCTGGACTGATTCCATTCAAATGCTTTTCCTGTATGAAAGTGAGCAGTGAAAGCAACGATGAATGCACCAATGTAAAAGTGATTGTGTGCTGAACAGGTCCAGCACCAGCTTTCAATCCTGGCTCTTCTGCTGTGGGAGCAGAGGCCAAACGTTCGTGCTGTACTAACTGTGCTGCTGGGCAGCTGAGAGACACCACCTGAGAATTTGGATTCAAATGGACTTTTAGGTATGAAACCGAGGAGAGACTGCAATGATGGTGACCCCGTTGCAAAGCTGCTTGTGTGCTGAAGAAGCCCAGCACTAGCTTTCCCTGCTGGTCCTTCTGCTGTTTGAGCAGAATCCACTGTTCATTCTGTGCTGAGTGTGTTGCTGCGCAGCAGAGAGCAGGCTCTGGACTGATTCCATTCAAATGCTTTTCCTGTATGAGTGTTAGCAGTGAAAGCAACGATGGAGGCACCAGTATAAAGGGGATTGTGTGCTGAACAGGTCCAGCACCAGCTTTCAATCCTGGCTCTTCTGCTGTGGGAGCAGAGGCCAAACGTTCGTGCTGTACTCACTGTGCTGCTGGGCAGCTGAGACCACCTGAGAATTTGGATTCAAATGTACTTTTAGGTAGGAAACCGAGGAGAGACTGCAATGATGGTGACCCCGTTGCAAAGCTGCTTGTGTGCTGAAGAGACACAGCACTAGCTTTCCCTGCTGGTCCTTCTGCCGTGTGAGCAGATGCCACTGTTCATTCTGTGCTGTGTTGCTGCCAGCAGGGAGCAGGCTCTGGACTGATTCTATTCAAATGATTTTCCTGTATGAGTGTTAGCAGTGAAAGCAACGATGGAGGCACCAATGTAAAGGGGATTGTGTGCTGAACAGGTCCAGCACCAGCTTTCAATCCTGGCTCTTCTGCTGTGGGAGCAGAGGCCAAACGTTCGTGCTGTACTCACTGTGCTGCTGGGCAGCTGAGCGACACCACCTGAGAATTCCGATTCAAATGGACTTTAGGTAGGAAACCGAGGAGAGACTGCAATGATGGTGACCCCGTTGCAAAGCTGCTTGTGTGCTGAAGAGACACAGCACTAGCTTTACCTGCTGGTCCTTTTGCCGTGTGAGCAGATGCCACTGTTCATTCTGTGCTGTGTTGCTGCCAGCAGGGAGCAGGCTCTGGACTGATTCTATTCAAATGCTTTTCCTGTATGAGTGTTAGCAGTGAAAGCAACAATGGAGGCACCAATGTAAAGGGGATTGTGTGCTGAACAGGTCCAGCACCAGCTTTCAATCCTGGCTCTTCTGCTGTGGGAGCAGAGGCCAAACGTTCGTGCTGTACTCACTGTGCTGCTGGGCAGCTGAGCGACACCACCTGAGAATTCCGATTCAAATGGACTTTTAGGTAGGAAACCGAGGAGAGACTGCAATGATGGTGACCCCGTTGCAAAGCTGCTTGTGTGCTGAAGAGACACAGCACTAGCTTTCCCTGCTGCTCCTTCTGCCGTGTGAGCAGATGCCACTGTTCATTCTGTGCTGACTGTGTTGCTGCGCAGCAGAGAGCAGGCTCTGGACTGATTCCATTCAAATGCTTTTCCTGTATGAAAGTGAGCAGTGAAAGCAACGATGGAGGCACCAATGTAAAGGGGATTGTGTGCTGAACAGGTCCAGCACCAGCTTTCAATCCTGGCTCTTCTGCTGTGGGAGCAGAGGCCAAACGTTCGTGCTGTACTCACTGTGCTACTGGGCAGCTGAGACCACCTGAGAATTTGGATTCAAATGGACTTTTAGGTATGAAACCGAGGAGAGACTGCAATGATGGTGACCCCGTTGCAAAGCAGCTTGTGTGCTGAAGAAGCAGAGCACTAGCTTTCCCTGCTGGTCCTTCTGCCGTGTGAGCAGATGCCACTGTTCATTCTGTGCTGTGTTCCTGCGCAGCAGAGAGCAGGCTCTGGACTGATTCCATTCAAATGCTTTTCCTGTATGAAAGTGAGCAGTGAAAGCAACGATGGAGGCACCAATGTAAAGGGGATTGTGTGCTGAACAGGTCCAGCACCAGCTTTCAATCCTGGCTCTTCTGCTGTGGGAGCAGAGGCCAAACGTTCGTGCTGTACTCACTGTGCTAGTGGGCAGCTGAGAGACACCACCTGAGAATTCGGATTCAAATGGACTTTTAGGTATGAAGACGAGGAGAGACTGCAATGATGGTGACCCCGTTGCAAAGCTGCTTGTGTGCTGAAGAAGCAGAGCACTAGCTTTCCCTGCTGGTCCTTCTGCCGTGTGAGCAGATGCCACTGTTCATTCTGTGCTGACTGTGTTGCTGCGCAGCAGAGAGCAGGCTCTGGACTGATTATATTCAAATGCTTTTCCTGTATGAAAGTGAGCAGTGAAAGCAACGATGGATGCACCAATGTAAAGGGGATTGTGTGCTGAACAGGTCCAGCACCAGCTTTCAATCCTGGTTCTTCTGCTGTGGGAACAGAGGCCAACGTTCGTGCTGTACTCACTGTGCTGCTGGGCAGCTGAGAGACACCACCTGAGAATTTGGATTCAAATGGACTTTTAGGTATGAAACCGAGGAGAGACTGCAATGATGGTGACCCCGTTGCAAAGCTGCTTGTGTGCTGAAGAGACACAGCACTAGCTTTCCCTGCTGGTCCTTCTGCCGTGTGAGCAGATGCCACTGTTCATTCTGTGCTGACTGTGTTCCTGCGCAGCAGAGAGCAGGCTCTGGACTGATGCCATTCAAATGCTTTTCCTGTATGAATGTGAGCAGTGAAAGCAACGATGGAGGCACCAATGTAAAGGGGATTGTGTGCTGAACAGGTCCAGCACCAGCTTTCAATACTGGCTCTTCTGCTGTGGGAGCAGAGGCCAAACGTTCGTGCTGTACTCACTGTGCTGCTGGGCAGCTGAGCGACACCACCTGAGAATTTGGATTCAAATGGACTTTTAGGTATGAAGCCGAGGAGAGACTGCAATGATGGTGACCCCGTTGCAAAGCTGCTTGTGTGCTGAAGAAGCAGAGCACTAGCTTTCCCTGCTGGTCCTTCTGCCGTGTGAGCAGATGCCACTGTTCATTCTGTGCTGACTGTGTTCCTGCGCAGCAGAGAGCAGGCTCTGGACTGATTCCATTCAAATGCTTTTCCTGTATGAAAGTGAGCAGTGAAAGCAACGATGGAGGCACCAATGTAAAGGGGATTGTGTGCTGAACAGGTCCAGCACCAGCTTTCAATCCTGGCTCTTCTGCTGTGGGAGCAGAGGCCAAACGTTCGTGCTGTACTCACTGTGCTGCTGGGCAGCTGAGACCACCTGAGAATTTGGATTCAAATGGACTTTTAGGTATGAAACCGAGGAGAGACTGCAATGATGGTGACCCCGTTGCAAAGCTGCTTGTGTGCTGAAGAAGCAGAGCACTAGCTTTCCCTGCTGGTCCTTCTGCCGTGTGAGCAGATGCCACTGTTCATTCTGTGCTGACTGTGTTCCTGCGCAGCAGAGAGCAGGCTCTGGACTGATTCCATTCAAATGCTTTTCCTGTATGAAAGTGAGCAGTGAAAGCAACGATGGATGCACCAATGTAAAGCTGATTGTGTGCTGCACAGGTCCAGCACCAGCTTTCAATCCTGGCTCTTCTGCTGTGGGAGCAGAGGCCAAACGTTCGTGCTGTACTAACTGTGCTGCTGGGCAGCTGAGAGACACCACCTGAGAATTTGGATTCAAATGGACTTTTAGGTAGGAATCCGAGGAGAGACTGCAATGATGGTGACCCCGTTGCAAAGCTGCTTGTGTGCTGAAGAGACACAGCACTAGCTTTCCCTGCTGCTCCTTCTGCCGTGTGAGCAGATGCCACTGTTCATTCTGTGCTGTGTTGCTGCCAGCAGGGAGCAGGCTCTGGACTGATTCTATTCAAATGCTTTTCCTGTATGAGTGTTAGCAGTGAAAGCAACGATGGAGGCACCAATGTAAAGGGGATTGTGTGCTGAACAGGTCCAGCACCAGCTTTCAATCCTGGCTCTTCTGCTGTGGGAGCAGAGGCCAAACGTTCGTGCTGTACTCACTGTGCTGCTGGGCAGCTGAGCGACACCACCTGAGAATTCCGATTCAAATGTACTTTTAGGTAGGAAACCGAGGAGAGACTGCAATGATGGTGACCCCGTTGCAAAGCTGCTTGTGTGCTGAAGAGACACAGCACTAGCTTTCCCTGCTGCTCCTTCTGCCGTGTGAGCAGATGCCACTGTTCATTCTGTGCTGACTGTGTTGCTGCGCAGCAGAGAGCAGGCTCTGGACTGATTCCATTCAAATGCTTTTCCTGTATGAAAGTGAGCAGTGAAAGCAACGATGGAGGCACCAATGTAAAGGGGATTGTGTGCTGAACAGGTCCAGCACCAGCTTTCAATCCTGGCTCTTCTGCTGTGGGAGCAGAGGCCAAACGTTCGTGCTGTACTCACTGTGCTACTGGGCAGCTGAGACCACCTGAGAATTTGGATTCAAATGGACTTTTAGGTATGAAACCGAGGAGAGACTGCAATGATGGTGACCCCGTTGCAAAGCTGCTTGTGTGCTGAAGAAGCAGAGCACTAGCTTTCCCTGCTGGTCCTTCTGCCGTGTGAGCAGATGCCACTGTTCATTCTGCGCTGTGTTCCTGCGCAGCAGAGAGCAGGCTCTGGACTGATTCCATTCAAATGCTTTTCCTGTATGAAAGTGAGCAGTGAAAGCAACGATGGAGGCACCAATGTAAAGGGGATTGTGTGCTGAACAGGTCCAGCACCAGCTTTCAATCCTGGCTCTTCTGCTGTGGGAGCAGAGGCCAAACGTTCGTGCTGTACTCACTGTGCTAGTGGGCAGCTGAGAGACAACCTGAGAATTCGGATTCAAATGGACTTTTAGGTATGAAGACGAGGAGAGACTGCAATGATGGTGACCCCGTTGCAAAGCTGCTTGTGTGCTGAAGAAGCAGAGCACTAGCTTTCCCTGCTGGTCCTTCTGCCGTGTGAGCAGATGCCACTGTTCATTCTGTGCTGACTGTGTTGCTGCGCAGCAGAGAGCAGGCTCTGGACTGATTCTATTCAAATGCTTTTCCTGTATGAAAGTGAGCAGTGAAAGCAACGATGGATGCACCAATGTAAAGGGGATTGTGTGCTGAACAGGTCCAGCACCAGCTTTCAATCCTGGTTCTTCTGCTGTGGGAACAGAGGCCAAACGTTCGTGCTGTACTCACTGTGCTGCTGGGCAGCTGAGAGACACCACCTGAGAATTTGGATTCAAATGGACTTTTAGGTATGAAACCGAGGAGAGACTGCAATGATGGTGACCCCGTTGCAAAGCTGCTTGTGTGCTGAAGAGACACAGCACTAGCTTTCCCTGCTGGTCCTTCTGCCGTGTGAGCAGATGCCACTGTTCATTCTGTGCTGACTGTGTTGCTGCGCAGCAGAGAGCAGGCTCTGGACTGATGCCATTCAAATGCTTTTCCTGTATGAATGTGAGCAGTGAAAGCAACGATGGAGGCACCAATGTAAAGGGGATTGTGTGCTGAACAGGTCCAGCACCAGCTTTCAATACTGGCTCTTCTGCTGTGGGAGCAGAGGCCAAACGTTCGTGCTGTACTCACTGTGCTGCTGGGCAGCTGAGCGACACCACCTGAGAATTCGGATTCAAATGGACTTTTAGGTATGAAGCCGAGGAGAGACTGCAATGATGGTGACCCCGTTGCAAAGCTGCTTGTGTGCTGAAGAAGCAGAGCACTAGCTTTCCCTGCTGGTCCTTCTGCCGTGTGAGCAGATGCCACTGTTCATTCTGTGCA